>NC_042962.1:2969661-2989661 GCF_901001165.1 Salmo trutta
TCAGCTCTTGGCATTGCAGGGCTTGGTAATGATATGAGAGGGGGTCACTGTATTTTAGATGTTTCCAAAACTTAATTGCTCTTTTTTGAGTTTTTATTATTAGTGGATATTGGCCTAATTCTGCCCTGCATGCATTGTTTGTAGTTTTCCTCTGGACACGTAGGAGAATCTTACAGAACTCTGCATGTAGGGTTTCAATGGGGTGTTTGTCCCATTTGATGAAATCTTGTTTTGCAAGTGGACCCCACACCTCGCTGCCATAAAGTGCAATTGGTTCAATGACATATTCAATTAGTTTTAGCCAAATTTTAATAGGTATTTCAATTTGAATTTGCTTTTTAATGGCGTAGAATGCCCTGCGTGCTTTCTCTCTCAGTTCATTCACTGCCTCATTAAGGTGTCCAGTTGAGCTTATTTTTAAACCTAAGTAATTGTAGTGTGTACAGTACTCTATATATTTTGTACCAATTGAGAACTTTGGTCTAATTCCCTGAGATCTGGATCTTCTCTGGAAAATCATTATTTTAGTCTTTTTGGGGTTTACTGCCAGGGCCCAGGTCTGGCAGTACTGCTCTAGCAGGTCCAGGCTCTGCTGTAGGCCAGGTGCTGTGGGTGACAGCAGGCATAGGTCATCTGCGAAGAGTAGGCATTTAACTTCTGAATTGTGGAGACTAACACCAGGGGCTGAGGATTTTTCTAGAATAGTGGCCAATTCGTTAATGTAAATATTGAAGAGTGCAGGGCTCAGATTGCAACCCTGACGAAGGCCCCGCCCCTGGTTAAAGAATTCTGTCCTTTTCTTACCAATTTTAATGCTGCACGTATTGCCAGTATACATTGATTTAATTATGTCATATGTTTTACCCCCTACACCACTTTCAATAACTTTGTAGAACAGTCCTGTATGCCAAATAGAATCAAATGCTTTTTGGAAGTCGATAAAGCAAGTGTATATTTTGGTATTATTTTGGTGGACATGTTTATCTATCAGGGTGTGTAAGGTGTAAATATGATCAGTTGTGCGATGTTTTGGTATAAATCCAATTTGGCTTTTACTCAAGACATTGTGCTTATTAAGGAAGTTTAGAACTCTTACATTGATGATACTACAGAAAACCTTCCCCAGGTTACTGTTCACACAAATGCCTCTGTAATTGTTAGGGTCAAATTTGTCTCCATTCTTAAAGATTGGGGTTATGAGTCCTTGATTCCAGATGTCAGGGAAATAACCTACACTCAGGATCAAATTAAACAATTTTAATATAGCCAATTGAAATTTTGCACTAGTGAGTTTGAGCATTTCATTTAGGATGCCATCAGGTCCGCAGGCTTTTTTAAATTTGAGAGCCTGAAGTTTCTTATAGAGCTCCTGGTCAGTAATTGGGGAGTCCAATGGGTTTTGATTGTCCTTTATAGCTTTTTCTAATCCATTCAACTTCTCATGGATTTGGCGTTGTTCTGCGTTTGTGTCAATTTGAACGGTGTTGTAGAGTGTTTTGAAATGGGTTGTCCATATGTCACCATTTTGTATTGCTAATTCCTCTTGTTTAGATTTTTTTAGTTTTTTCCAATTTTGCCAAAAGTTGTTTGTGTTTATGGACTCCTCAATTAGTGTCAGCTGCTTGCTGTTGTACTGTGCTTTTTTGGTTCTGAGTGTACGTTTATAGAGTTTTAAAGTCTCACAGTAATGAAGGCGTAATTCACCATTATTTGGGTCTCTGTGCTTTTGGTTGGATAGTGTTCTAAGTTTTTTCCTTATAATTTTACAATCTGCATCAAACCAGTTGTCATCTGTGATTTTTTTAGTTTTGTTTTTTATCAATTTCAATTGTGCTTCTTTTGCCGTTTGCCTGAATATATAGTTGATGTTTCGTACTGCTAGATTGATGCCTTCTTTACTGTGAGTGAATGTGGTATCCAGAAAGTTATCTAAGAGTGTTTGGATATTTTGGTTCCAGGTTGCTTTCTGGTATTCTTCTGTGCTGTTTTGGGCCCATCTGTATGAATTTCTGATGTTGTACAGCTTACTGGGCTGTGAATGTGTGGTTGTTTCCAGGTCTGTTCTTTTGAGGAACAACGTAATTTGGCTGTGATCAGACAGAGGTGTTAGTGGCTTGACAGTGAATGAGCTGAGAGAGAAAGGGTCCATGTCTGTGATCATATAGTCTACTGTACTGTGGCCAAGAGGTGAGCAGTAGGTGAATCTCCCCAAAGAGTCCCCCCGTAACCTACCATTGACAAAGTACAGACCCAGGCTTCTACAGAGCTGCAAAAGATCCCTTCCGTTTTTGTTGACGGTGCTGTCACTGTTGTTTCTATGGGGGAGATTAAGATAGTTAGAAACAGTATGGCCTGTAATAAAGCTGTCCCCTCGTGTGCTCGTTAGATCAGGTAGTGTTCCTGTGCGCGCATTTGTGTCCCCACAGATGAGCACATTTCCCTGGGCCTGGAAATGGCACGTCTCTTCCTCGAGGGTCTCCTCTGAGTAATATGGGGATTCTGAGGGGGGGATATATATTGCGCAAAGGAACACATCTTTTCCTGTCAGTACAAGTTCTTTTTTTAGTTTTAACCAAATGTGGTATTTGCCAATTTTGAGGGGATCAATTAGATTTTGTAGTTCGGATTTGTACCAAATGATCAATCCTCCAGAGTCTCTGCCTCTATTGACAGAGCTGTGTTTCTGTGATGGCACAATGACCTCTCTGTAGCCTGTGGGACAGTGAGTGACAACGTCAGCCTTACACCATGTCTCCTGCAGAATGATGACGTCAACATCTTTCAGATTTTTGTTGAACTCCAGTGCTAAACTCTTCAGACCAAAGGTTGATGAGTTTAGACCCTGAATGTTCCACATGCTAACTGATAGTGATTTCATGTTGCAAAAAGAAAGAGTAGCAGTCAGAAATACAGTAACGATTAACTAATAACTAATAAGTTGTTAAGAGCGAGATAAACAGGATATCAGCTAACATTTATTCTGTTATTCTGTTAAATATTCCTATTCATTGAACAAGTAAATTCTAGTACAATAGGTGTGTGTGTGTGTGTGTGTGTGTGGTGTGTGTGTGTATGCGTCCGTGTGTGTTTAGTGCAGTTTAGTGCAGATGTATTGGAGGAGCTGTTTAATCTCACTTAATCCTACAGGGTTCTCCTGTCCTCTGACGACCTCCGCGTAGCTGCGCTGGTCCTGCTGTTGGGCCCTGTGAGGTGGAGGGGGGCCAGGTCTGGGCTGTGGGACTTCCTCTCTGGTCTGGTAGGGGTGGTGGTCTGGTGCGGGATAATAGGCTGGGCCCGGTCTGGTCTGGCTAAGCCGATGGAAGTGGTGATGCTCTGGGGGTGGGTGGGGCCTGTGGGGTGCACTGGGTCTGGTGTGGCGTTGAAGGGGCCTGGGGCTCCTTGGTGGTGCAGTGGTCTGGTAGGGGTCTCTGGGTGCTCCTCTGTCCAGTACAGCATGGGGTGTTTGTCTACCAAGTGCTACGTCCTTTAGGGACTTGGCAAACATCCCTACTGTCTGCTTCCTCAGGTGGGAGTGGTCGTGTAGATGCTCTGGGGTGATTGTTGGGTGGTGAGCAATGTGTATGTTCGGGAGTAGGCCACACCCTCTGGTGATGTCAGCGTTGGCTTTCTGGATGGTACGGGGATGAAAGTCTTTGCGGGGCAGCAGAGTGGAGATGGTGATGTGGGAGTTGGGGAACCACTCAGAGGCCCTCTCTGCTACTCTGTTGACCAGGCTGCCTACTCTCTCCTGCTCCTCTCGCAGGTTGTTGGTGCCGGTGTGAATAATAATGTGGCCTGGTGTGCCAAAGTCAGGCTGGGACAGGATGTGGAGTGCATCTTGTGTTTTTGGGCACCATATTTTGCGCACCTTGTGTTGGGGGAAGAGTTTATCTTCTTGAATGAATTTCCCATTTGAGTCAATGAGGATGGCCACCTCAGTGGGTTTTACCAGATTGGTGCGTTTTCGGTCTGGGGCTGGAGTAGACAGGGCCTGTGTACATGGAGGGGTGTGTGGGGGTGTGTCAGGGGGGGCCAGAGAGCTTCTCTCTGTAGTAGTTGTCTCTATGTGGGCCTCTTTGTTGACTGGGGGTGTGGGTAAAGTGTTGTCGGTATGGGGGGGGATTGTGGGTAAAGGTGGGTCAGTGGGGTTGTTAGGGGTGGTGAGGGGCTGCAGCTTCTCTCTGGGAGTCTCTACAGTCTGTTCTCTCTGCTGTAGCACCCTCTTGATGACAGACAACTCCTTTGCCATCTCCTCCTTTACCTGCACTAGCTCTCTCCTCATGGTGGCCTTTACCTCCTCAAGCGCTGTGGTAAGGCTCTCTCTCAGCTCCTGGACAGAGTTCTTCAGCTGGGTCCTGCACTGGTTGATCTGGTCCTGTAGAAGCTCTGTGTCTGGGCTGGGGGTGGTGTAGCTGGGGGGCTGCTCCTTCAGCTCAGTAACCCATACCTCTAACAGAGCCAGCCTGTCTCTCAACAGGCTGATGGTAGTGTGGTCTTGGCTCTGGTGGTTGTAGGCAGGCAGGGGGGAGGATAGTCCTGCTGTTGGGGTGCCTGAGGTGAGGGGAGAGGTCGGGGTGCTGTCCTTGTCTTTTTTACTTTCTGCTATCTTCATTAGGGTGGGGAAGTCCTGCACAACAGAGCTGAGTGCAGCCTCACTGCCCTGGACCATGATAGTGCCGTTCTGATACATGTTTACCGTCAGAAACCTGTTTTCCTGGTCCTTATCGCTGTCCTCAAAAATGTGGATTTGTCTTCCCTTGCAGATGCCTTTCTTCGTGGTGTAGCTGAAATGGCTAGTTACAGCTGTATGCCAGGCAGTAGTGTGGTCTGTGTAAAATAGCAGGTTTGTAACAGTCCCGTTTTGTGAGCAGTCGGCAAACAAAGTTTCTGGGTTCTCCCTCAGAATTCGGTGTTTAAAGTTGATTCTTCCCTTCTCTGATTTTATTTCTGCTGGGTATTCAAAAAACAACGGAGAAAGTCTCTCAGTCTCTGCCGTTACTATCGATGCTAGCGCTGCCTCAGTGGCCATGTTGCTATGGTTACCACCAGTAAACGGTTAGAGCTAGACGGTGAGCTAGCTGACAGGTTTGAATTTGGCTAGCTACCACGATGAAGATTGGTCTTTTTACTCACTCTCTGTCAATCTTTTCCTCCTGTTTTGATCTTCAGTTGTACAATTAGATTACCTATACATTTTTTGCTAATTTAGTCGTGTCAATCTCGCTCTTAACAACCAAAAAGTTATAACAAGTCAGGAGCTGTTCTTCTGCATGACTTCTCAATGTAACTCTCCCTCTCTCTCTCTCTCTCTCTCTCTCTCTCTCTCTCTCTCTCTCTCTCTCTATCACTCTGTGTGTTTCTGTGTGTCTCTCTGTGTGTCTCTGTGTGTGTCTCTCTCTGTGTCTCTCTGTGTCTCTCTGTGTCTCTGTGTGTGTCTCTCTCTCTCTCTCTCTGTGTGTGTCTCTCTCTGTGTCTCTCTCTCTGTGTCTCTCTCTGTGTGTCTCGCTCTGTGTGTCTTCCTCTCTGTGTCTCTCTGTATCTCTCTCTGTGTCTCTCTGAGTCTCTCTGTGTATCTATTCTGTGTCTCTCTGTGTCTCTCTGTGTGTCTCTCTGTGTATCTCTCTCTGTGTCTCTCTGTGTCTCTCCATTTTTCTTTGTCTCTGTGTGTCTCTGTCTGTGTGTCTCTATGTGTCTTTCTCTCTGTGTGTCTCTCTGTGTCTTTCTCTCTGTGTGTCTCTCTGTGTCTCTCTCTGTGTGTCTCCCTGTGTCTCTCTCTCTCTCTGTGTGTGTCTCTCTGTTTCTCTCTGTGTGTGTCTCCCTGTGTCTCTCTCTCTGTGTGTGTCTCTCTGTGTCTCTCTGTGTGTGTGTCTCTCTCTCTCTGTGTGTCTCTCTGTGTCTCTCTCTCTGTGTGTGTCTCTGAGTCTCTCTGTGTATCTCTTCTGTGTCTCTCTCTGTGTCTCTCTGTGTATCACTCACTGTGTCTCTCTGTGTATCACTCACTGTGTCTGTCTCTGAGTCTCTCTGTGTCTCTCTCTGTGTCTCTCTCTGTGTCTCTCTCTCTCTGTGTCTCTCTGTGTCTCTCTCTCTCTCTGTGTGTTGTGTGTCTCTCTTTGTTGTCTTGTCAGATTACAACACTGACAAGTAAATGTTGCGTCCGTATTGACCCTACTTTTGAGCAGAGTCATTTGGGACAAGGCCTTAGAGCCATTTATTTACAGCACTGAGCCAAGCGGACGAGAACAAAGAGGCTCTTACAAATTGATATCATCAGCAGAGCACCTGGAGCCTAACGCCTCCAACGGGACTGCATCTGTCCGTTCCTCCCGCCCACCGCCGTGCAGTCCAAAATGAGACAAATAGCAGGGATATACTCCAACATGGCCTTCACCATGGCAACCTGCCGACCGTTCTTCATCTGAAAAGGACAATGTTGTGACCTATTCTGTTGGGAATGACTGTCTGAGAGGTAATGATTCTCTCCTCTTTACTATAGAGATATACAGGCTGGTCCCTTCTGTCTCTTTACTATAGAGATATACAGGCTGGTCCCTTCTGTCTCTTTACTATAGAGATATACAGGCTGGTCCCTTCTGTCTCTTTACTATAGAGACATACAGGCTGGTCCCTTCTGTCTCTTTACCATAGAGATATACAGGCTGGTCTCTTCTGTCTCTTTACTATAGAGATATACAGGCTGGTCTCTTCTGTCTCTTTACTATAGAGATATACAGGCTGGTCCCTTCTGTCTCTTTACTATAGAGATATACAGGCTGGTCCCTTCTGTCTCTTTACTATAGAGATATACAGGCTGGTCTCTTCTGTCTCTTTACCATAGAGAGATACAAAACAGACTTTACATTTGGCTAGAAATTCCAAATGAAGTGATCTCAACAGAGAAAAATGTCCTGTTGTGTGCTACCTATATCCCCCCACTAGAATCCCCATACTTTAAAGAAGACAGCGTCTCCATCCTGGAGGGGGAAATCAATAATTTCCAGGCCCAGGGACATGTACTAGTCTGTGGCGACCTAAATGCCAGAACTGGACAAGAACCTGACACTCTCAGCACACAGGGGGACAAACACCTACCTGGAGGTGACAGCATTCCCTCCCCCATATGCCCCCCTTGACACAACTATATCAAAACAAACAACACAAACGGGTCACAACTCCTGCAGCTCTGTTGCACGCTGGGTCTGTACATAGTCAATGGTAGGTTTCGAGGGGACTCATTTGGTAAGTACACCTACAGATTATCCATTGTCAGTAGTACTGTAGACTACTTTATCACTGACCACAACCCAGAGTCTCTCAGAGCGTTCACAGTCAGCCCACTGACACACCTATCAGATCACAGCAAAATCACAGTCTACTTGAACAGAGCAATACTCAATCATGAGGCATCAAAGCCAAAGGATCTGAATAATATTAAGAAATGCTATAGATGGAAGGAAAGTAGTGTGGAAACCGGCCAAACAACAATTAGGCAACAACAAATTCAATCCCTTCTAGACAACTTCCTGGACAAAATGTTCCACTGTAATAGTGAACTTGGCAGTAGAACATCTAAACAGTATATTTGACCTCTCAGCTTCCCTTTCAAATCTAAACAGTATATTTGACCTCTGAGCTTCCCTATTAAATCTAAACAGTATATTTGACCTCTCAGCTTCCCTATCAAATCTAAACAGTATATTTGACCTCTGAGCTTCCCTATCAAATCTAAACAGTATATTTGACCTCTGAGCTTTCCTATCATATCTAAACAGTATATTTGACCTCTCAGCTTCCCTATCAAATCTAAACAGTATATTTGACCTCTCAGCTTCCCTATCATATCTAAACAGTATATTTCACCTTTGAGCTTCCCTATCAAATCTAAGCAGTATATTTGACCTTTGAGCTTCCCTATCAAATCTAACAGTATATTTGACCTCTCAGCTTCCCTATCATATCTAAGCAGTATATTTGACCTTTGAGCTTCCCTATCAAATCTAACAGTATATTTGACCTCTCAGCTTCCCTATCAAATCTAAACAGTATATTTGACCTCTGAGCTTCCCTATCAAATCTAACAGTATATTTGACCTCTCAGCTTCCCTATCATATCTAAGCAGTATATTTGACCTTTGAGCTTCCCTATCAAATCTAACAGTATATTTGACCTCTCAGCTTCCCTATCAAATCTAAACAGTATATTTGACCTTTGAGCTTCCCTATCATATCTAAACAGTATATTTGACCTCTGAGCTTCCCTATCAAATCTAAACATTTAAAGCAGAAAATGTAGAACAATGACAAATGTCTTCAGTGACATTTTCAACCTCTCCCTGACCCAGTCTGTAATACCAACGTTTCATGCAGACCACCATTGTCCCTGTGCCCAAGAAAGCGAAGGTAACTTTCTTAAATGACTACCGACCCGTAGCACTCACGTCTGTAGCCATGAAGTGCTTTGAAAGGCTGGTCATGGCTCACATTAACACCATCATCCCAGAAACACTAGACCCACTCCAATTTGCATACCGCCCTAACAGATCCACAGATGATGCAATCTCTATTGAACTCCACACTGCCCTTTCCCACCTGTTTGTTGCTTGTTTATTTATCGTTTGTTTATTGTCTATTTCACTTGCTTTGGCAACGTAAACATATGTTTCCCATGCCATTAAAGCCCTTAAATTGAATTGAGAGAGAGAAAGAGAGTTGGATAAAAATATAAAGACGAAAAGAAAAAAGAGAGAATGACAGAAACAGAGAGAGAGGAAAAAATACAGACAGAAACAGAGAGGGTAAAATACAGACAGAAACAGAGAGGGTAAAATACAGACAGAAACAGAGAGGGTAAAATACAGACAGAAACAGAGAGAGAGGGTAAAATACAGACAGAAACAGAGAGAGATACAGACAGAAACAGAGAGAGATACAGACAGAAACAGAGAGGGTAAAATACAGACAAAAACAAAGGCGAGGGGGAAAACAGACATAAACAGAGAGACATGATAGCGATGGTGGTTTGGCGGGATGCATCATATTGGTTTGGGGATGGTGGTCAAGGGGATATCTCCAAAGGCAGTGCAGCTGGGGAAGGTCAAGCACACTGTGTCCCCTGGGGATTAGGGGGTTACTGCTACTGTAGGTTACTGTTACCCTAGGTTACTGTTACCCTAGGTTACTGTTACAGTAGGTTACTGCTACTGTAGGTTACTGTTACTGTAGGTTACTGCTGCCCTAGGTTACTGTTACAGTAGGTTACTGTTATAGTAGGTTACTGTTACTGTAGGTTACTGTTACTGTAGGTTATTGTTACTGTAGGTTACTGTTACCGTAGGTTACTGTTACAGTAGGTTACTGCTACTGTAGGTTACTGTTACCGTAGGTTACTGTTACAGTAGGTTACTGCTACTGTAGGTTACTGTTACAGTAGGTTACTGCTACCCTAGGTTACTGTTACAGTAGGTTACTGTTACTGTAGGTTACTGTTACTGTAGGTTACTGTTACCCTAGGTTACTGTTACAGTAGGTTACTGCTACCCTAGGTTACTGTTACAGTAGATTACTGCTACTGTAGGTTACTGTTACCCTAGGTTACTGTTACAGTAGGTTACTGCTACTGTAGGTTACTGTTACTGTAGGTTAATGTTACAGTAGGTTACTGTTACCCTAGGTTACTGCTACTCTAGGTTACTGTTACTCTAGGTTACTGTTACCGTAGGTTACTGTTACAGTAGGTTACTGCTACTGTAGGTTACTGTTACTGTAGGTTACTATTACAGTAGGTTACTGCTACCCTAGGTTACTGTTACAGTAGGTTACTGCTACTGTAGGTTACTGTTACCCTAGGTTACTGTTACAGTAGGTTACTGCTACTGTAGGTTACTGTTACTGTAGGTTACTGTTACAGTAGGTTACTGTTACCCTAGGTTACTGTTACAGTAGGTTACTGCTACTGTAGGTTACTGCTACCATAGGTTACTGTTACAGTAGACTACTGTTACAGTAGGTTACTATTACCCTAGGTTACTGTTACAGTAGGTTACTGTTACCCTAGGTTACTGTTACAGTAGGTTACTGCTGCCCTAGGTTACTGTTACAGTAGGTTACTGCTGCCCTAGGTTACTGTTACAGTAGGTTACTGCTACTGTAGGTTACTGTTACTGTAGGTTACTGTTACAGTAGGTTACTGTTACCCTAGGTTACTGCTACTGTAGGTTACTGTTACTCTAGGTTACTGTTACTCTAGGTTACTGTTACCGTAGGTTACTGTTACAGTAGATTACTGCTACTGTAGGTTACTGTTACTGTAGGTTACTGTTACAGTAGGTTACTGCTACCCTAGGTTACTGTTACAGTAGGTTACTGCTACTGTAGGTTACTGTTACCCTAGGTTACTGTTACAGTAGGTTACTGCTACTGTAGGTTACTGCTACCCTAGGTTACTGTTACAGTAGGCTACTGTTACAGTAGGTTACTGTTACCCTAGGTTACTGTTACAGTAGGTTACTGTTACCCTAGGTTACTGTTACAGTAGGTTACTGCTGCCCTAGGTTACTGTTACAGTAGGTTACTGTTACCCTAGGTTACTGTTACAGTAGGTTACTGCTACTGTAGTTTACTGTAGGTTACTGTTACTGTAGGTTACTGTTACCGTAGGTTACTGTTACAGTAGGTTACTGCTACTGTAGGTTACTGTTACTGTAGGTTACTGCTGAGCCGACTGCCTCATGTTACTGTAGGTTACTGTTACTGTAGGTTACTGTTACCGTAGGTTACTGTTACTGTAGGTTACTGTTACCGTAGGTTACTGTTACAGTAGGTTACTGCTACTGTAGGTTACTGTTACAGTAGGTTACTGTTACTGTAGGTTACTGTTACTGTAGGTTACTGCTGAGCTGACTGCCTCATGTTACTGAAGGTTACTGTTACTGTAGGTTACTGCTGAGCTGAATGCCTCATGTTACTGTAGGTTACTGTTACTGTAGGTTACTGTTACCGTAGGTTACTGTTACTGTAGGTTACTGTTACCGTAGGTTACTGTTACAGTAGGTTACTGCTGAGCTGACTGCCTCATGTTACTGTAGGTTACTGTTACTTTAGGTTACTGTTACCGTAGGTTACTGTTACCGTAGGTTATTGTTACTGTAGGTTAGTGTTACCGTAGGTTACTGTTACTGTAGGTTACTGCTGAGCTGACTGCCTCATGCTACTGTAGGTTACTGTTACTGTAGGTTACTGTTACCGTAGGTTACTGTTACTGTAGGTTACTCTTACCGTAGGTTACTGTTACAGTAGGTTACTGCTACTGTAGGTTACTGTTACCGTAGGTTACTGTTACTGTAGGTTACTGCTGAGCTGACTGCCTCATGCTACTGTAGGTTACTGTTACTGTAGGTTACTGTTAACGTAGGTTACTGTTACTGTAGGTTACTGTTACCGTAGGTTACTGTTACAGTAGGTTACTGCTACTGTAGGTTACTGTTACCGTAGGTTACTGTTACTGTAGGTTACTGCTGAGCTGACTGCCTCATGTTACTGTAGGTTACTGTTACTGTAGGTTACTGTTACCGTAGGTTACTGTTACTGTAGGTTATTGTTACTGTAGGTTACTGTTACCGTAGGTTACTGTTACCGTAGGTTACTGTTACAGTAGGTTACTGCTGAGCTGACTGCTTGATGTTACTGTAAGTTACTGTTACTGTAGGTTACTGTTACAGTAGGTTACTGTTACTGTAGGTTACTGTTACCATAGGTTACTGTTACCGTAGGTTACTGTCACTGTAGGTTGCTGTCTTGTACTGTAACACTTTAGTCTCTCTACTTCTCTCTTCACTATTATGTAGAACATGACCTCACCCTGAGAGTGTCCACGTCATCACCCATGCTTTAAACCCTCACCCTGACCATTATTCCTATCACATCCTTTCCACTCTTTACCCCTGTCTCCTCCAGTCCTGCCTAGTGCCCCCTCCCTCCAGCCCCCTCCCTTCAGCCCCCTCCCTCCAGCCTCCTCTCCAGCCCCCTCCCTCCAGCCCCATCCTCCAGCCCCCTCCTGCCAGCCCCTCTCCAGCCACCTCTCCAGCCCCATCCTCCAGCCCCCTCCCTCCAGCCCCCTCTCCAGCCCCCTCCCTCCAGCCCCCCCACCAGCCCCATCCTCCAGCCTCCTCTCCAGCCCCCTCCCTCCAGCCCCCTCTCCAGCCCCATCCTTCAGCTCCCTCCCTCCAGCCTCCTCTCCAGCCCCATCCTCCAGCCCCATCCTCCAGCCCCCTCCCTTCAGCCCCATCCTCCAGCCCCCTCCCTCCATCCCCTTCCCTCCAGCCCACTCTCCATTCCCCTCTCCAGCCCCCTGTCCAGCCCCTGTCCAGCCCCCTCCCTCCAGCCCCATCCTCCAGCCCCCTCTCCAGCCCCCTCTCTCCAGCCCCCTCTCCAGCCCCCCCCCTCCAGCCCCCTCTCCAGCCCCCTCTCCAGCCCCCTCCCTCCAGCCCCATTCCTCCAGCCCCATTCCTCCAGCCCCATTCCTCCAGCCCCCTCCTCCAGCCCCCTCCCTCCAGCCTCCTCCCTCCAGCCCCCTCTCCAGCCCCCCCATCCTCCAGCCCCATCCTCCAGCCCCCTCTCCAGCCCCCCTCCAGCCCCCTTGCCAGCCCCATCCTCCAGCCCCATCCTCCAGCCCCATCCCCCAGCCCCCTCCTCCAGCCCCCTCCATCCAGCCCCATCCTCCAGCCCCCTCTCCATCCCCCTCCCTCCAGCTATGCCTCCTTCTCATGGAGGCCTGGTGGTCTATTGGGGTTTCCATTCAATAAAATAATAATTTGCTGCTGATGGAGCTTATGAGCTGGGCCAATCTGACCTGATTCAGTCTGAAATTACTTCTGTCTGTGGCCTGGGGGAGCAGTGGGAGTCATGCTGCAGTCAGTGGGCACAGGGCCAGACATTTGGAAGAAATGAAGAGAACTGAGGGCAACAGCAGATCAGTAGAAGACCAGAAGCTGTTTGTGTAGCATGCCCTCTACCCTCGTCTCATGTGGTCAGGACATTAGACCACTATTCCTGTTTGGTAAGAACAACAACAAAACCCGTGACTAACTGTCCTCAACCTGGCCTCGTTCTCTCTGTACTGACACAATTTCCCAGTAGTTTCAGTCATGTTCCATTGAGTGTTTGGCCCGGGACACCTAGTCTGGGCACGTCATAACCCTGCTGATATTACAGCTTCTGACACCTGGTCTACTGTCTGTCTGTCTGTCTGTCTGTCTGTCTGTCTGTCTGTCTGTCTGTCTGTCTGTCTGTCTGTCTGTCTGTCTGTCTGTCTGTCAGAGAGAGAGAGAAAGAGAGACTTCAGAAAGTATTCAGACCCCTTAACCTTTTCCACATTTTCTTTCATTACAGCCTTTTTCTAAAATTGATTAAATATAAATATATATTTTTTGCATTTGACACAACTCCCCATGAATCAACCTGTGGTCAATTCAATTGATTGGCCATGATTTGGAAAGGCACTCCAGTCTATATAAGGTCCTACAGTTTACATTACATGTCAAAGCATACACCAAGCCATGAGGTGGAAGGAACTGTCTGTAGAGTTCCGAGACAGGATTGTGTCGAGGAACAGATTTGGGGAAGGGTACCAACACATTTCTGCAGGATTGAAGGTCCCTAAGAACATATTAGTTTCCACCATTCTTAAATGGTTGAAGTTTAAAACCAGCAAGACTCTTCCTAGAGCTGGCCGCCCGGCCGAACTGAGCAATCGGAGGAGAAGGGCCTTGGTCAGGGAGGTGACCAAGAACCTGACGGTCACACTGACAGAGCTGCAGAGTTCCTCTGTGGAGATGGGATAACCTTCCAGAAGGACAACCATCTATGCAGCACTCCACCAATCAGGCCTTTATGGTAGAGTGGCCAGAGAGAAGCCACTCCTCACTAAAAGGCACATGACAGCCTGCTTGGAGTTTGCCAAAAGGCACCTTAAAGACTCTGACCATGAGAAACAAGATTCTCTGGTCTGATGAAGCTGAGATTGAACTCTCTGGCCTGAATGCCAAACGTCACGTCTGGAGGAAACCTGGCACCATCCCTACGGTGAAGCATGGTGGTGGAAGCATCATGCTGTGGGGATGTTTTTCAGCAGCAGGGACTGGGAAACTAGTCAGAATTGAGGGAAAGATGAACGGAGCAAAGTACAAAGAGATCCTTGATGAAAACCTGCTCCAGAGCACTCAGGTCCAGTGGTGGAAAAAGTACCCAATTGTCATACTTAAGTAAAAGCAAAGATACCTTTAAAAAAAAAATACTCAATTAAAAGTGAAAGTCACTCGGTAAAATACTACTTCAGTAAAAGTCTAGAAGTATTTGGTTTAATTGAATCGCTAAAATATACTTAAGTATCAAAAGTAAAAGTATAAATCATTTCGAATTCCTTATATTGAGCAAACCAGATGGCAAGATTTTTGTGTTTTTTTAAAATGTACTAATTGTCAGGGGGCACACTTCAACACTCAAACATAATTTAAAAAACAAAGTATTTCTGTTTAGTGAGTCTGCCAGATCATAGGCAGTAGGGATAACTGGGGATGTTCTCTAGCGTCATACCGAAGAAGACGCGATGCTGTAATTGCTGCTAAAGGTGCTTCAACATAGTACTGTGTAAAGGTATTACATTTTTATAAATTTTTCATAAATTAGCAACATTTGTAAAAGCCTGTTTTTGCTCTGTCATCGTATTAGGGTATTGTGTAGATTAATGAGGATATATTTTTTTTAAATCAATTTTGGAATACTGCTGTAACCTAACAAAATGTGGAAAAGTCAAGGGGTCTGAATACTTTCTAAAAGCAAAGTGTATATATATACAGTTCCAGTCAAACATTTGGACACACCTACATTATTTACAATGTAGAAAATAGTAGAAATAAAAAAAAACCTGGAATTAATAAGTGTGTTCAAACTTTTGAGAGAGATACAGTATTTATATATATATAGAGAGAGAGTGAGAGAGAGATAGATATGCTGACACAGTGCATTCTGGACATTACGTTGATAGACGTGTACCTTTCCAAATCCTGTCCAATAAATTGAATTTACCACAGCTGGACTCCAATCAAGTTGTAGAAACATCTCGAGGATGTCAATCCTTACATCATAATGTCAGGACCTCCATTCCCATCATGCAACAAAAGGTAGAGGAACAAAGAGATAGAGACAGATGAATGTGATCTGACCATAACTTAGGAAATATTAGATTTTTCAGGAAACAGATAACATTTTCCTGTCGGTGTTCCCTCGTTTTCCTGTCTGTGTTCCCTCATTTTCCTGTCTGTGTTCCCTCGTTTTCCTGTCTGTGTTCCCTCGTTTTCCTGTCTGTGTTCCCTCGTTTTCCTGTCTGTGTTCCCTCGTTTTCCTGTCTGTGTTCCCTCGTTTCCTGTCTGTGTTCCCTCGTTTTCCTGTCTGTGTTCCCTCGTTTTCCTGTCTGTGTTCCCTCGTTTTCCTGTCTGTGTTCCCTCGTTTTCCTGTCTGTGTTCCCTCGTTTTCCTGTCTGTGTTCCCTCGTTTTCCTGTCTGTGTTCCCTCGTTCTCCTGTCTGTGTTCCCTCGTTTTCCTGTCTGTGTTCCCTCGTTTTCCTGTCTGTGTTCCCTCGTTCTCCTGTCTGTGTTCCCTCGTTTTCCTGTCTGTGTTCCCTCGTTTTCCTGTCTGTGTTCCCTCGTTTTCCTGTCTGTGTTCCCTCGTTCTCCTGTCTGTGTTCCCTCGTTTTCCTCTCTGTGTTCCCTCGTTCTCCTGTCTGTGTTCCCTCGTTTTCCTGTCTGTTTTCCCTCGTTTTCCTGTCGGTGTTCCCTCGTTTTCCTGTCTGTGTTCCCTCGTTTTCCTGTCTGTGTTCCCTTCTCTCCCAGTTAGTGTTACAGACAGATGAGATCTCCCTACATCTGTTAGATCAGATCAACCCTAAAGGTCAGTCCTGGCTCCATGCAAATAACATCTGAATAAAGACCCGTTTCAATAACAAACAAAAAAACAACGTCTGGACCTTGAGTCGACTGCCATTTCGCTATCATCAACTTTGCTCTTCAGACTCAGGATCAGTCTGGCAGTAGTGCATCTCAATCGGACATATCTGTCTGTCTGGAGCACAACCTGAATGTGACATCACACACATTGCATACCAAACGTCCAACCTCAAAACAAATCTCACCGTTAAAACAGGAACTTAACTTCCATCAGGAAGTGAAAACGTTACACTCCATCGCTCCTCAAGATCTAGTGTGAATCTTGGATGCCTGCCAAATGGTACCCTATTATTCCCTATGTAGTGCACTACTTTTGACCAAAGCCCTATGGTCAAAAGAAGTGCACTATATAGGGAATAGGGGTGTCAATTTGGTTGCAGAACCTGGAGTTAATTTAATGACATGTGTTTGCCAGCTGTGTGAGTAATGACTCAGGAGTATTGAGGAATGGAAACGGGGTTGTGAGGATTTGTCATGAATGATAAATGGCTGGTGTGCTGAGTGTTTTTAACTCTATGTCAAGGCACTAAGATCTCTGTCCGTATTTAATAAACCATATGGACAAGGGAGAGACATTTTAAGGGGACATTTTGTTTTTACTGAGGATGTTGATGTGAGTTGAGAAAAAGTATGGAGATGGTATAATAAAAGACAAGATGATCAGGTGGCATTCTGCTTATTTACTTACCTAGGAATGTGCATACTTTTTTTGTTGCTTTCTTTGATTGTCATTGATTTTTTTTAAAGATGAGACAGAACTAATTGCTGGAGTAAGATGTTACTTACCCCGTGTTACTTACCCTGTTACCTACGCTATGTTACTTACCCTGTGTTACTTACCCTGTGTTACTTACCCTGTTACCTACGCTATGTTACTTACCCTGTTACCTACGCTATGTTACTTACCCTGTGTTACTTACCCTGTTACCTACGCTATGTTACTTACCCTGTGTTACTTACCCTGTTACCTACGCTATGTTACTTACCCTGTGTTACTTACCCTGTTACCTACGCTATGTTACTTACCCTGTGTTACTTACCCTGTGTTACTTACCCTGTGTTACTTATCCTATGTTACTTACCCCATGTTACTTACCCTGTGTTATTTATCCTATGTTACTTACCCTGTTACCTACCCCATGTTACTTACCCTGTGTTATTTATCCTATGTTACTTACCCTGTTACCTACGCTATGTTACTTACCCTGTGTTACTTACCTTGTGTTACTTACCCTGTGTTATTTATCCTATGTTACTTACCCTGTGTTACTTACCCTGTGTTACTTACCCTGTGTTATTTATCCTATGTTACTTACCCTGTTACCTACGCTATGTTACTTACCCTGTGTTACTTACCCTGTGTTACTTATCCTATGTTACTTACCCTGTGTTACTTACCCTGTGTTACTTACCCTGTGTTATTTATCCTATGTTACTTACCCTGTGTTACTTACCCTGTGTTACTTACCCTGTGTTACTTACCCTGTGTTATTTATCCTATGTTACTTACCCTGTTACCTACGCTATGTTACTTACCCCATGTTACTTACCCTGTGTTACTTACCCTGTGTTATTTATCCTATGTTACTTACCCTGTGTTACTTAACACAATAGAAACATCTATGTACAGTGTGTGTAAATGTAGTAAGATTAGGGAGGTAAGGCAATAAATAGGCCATAGATGCAAAATAATTACAATTTAGCATTAACACTGGAGTGATAGATGTGCAGATGATGATGTGCAAGTAGAGATACTGGGGTGCAAAAGAGCAAGAGGATAAATAACAATATGGGGATGAGGTAGTTGGGTGTGCTGTTTACAGATTGGCTGTGTGCAGGTACAGTGATCAGTAAGCTAATCTGACAGCCAATGCTTAAAGCTAGTGAGGGAGATATAAGTTTCCAGCTTCAGTGATTTTTGCAGTTCGTTCCAGTCATTGGCAGCAGAGAACTGGAAGGAAAGGCGGCCAAAGGAAGTGTTGGCTTTGGGGGTGACCAGTGAAATATACCTGCTAGAGCGCATGCTACGGGTGGGTGCTGCTATGGTGACCAGTGAGCTGAGATAAGGTGGAGCTTTACCTAGCAAAGACTTATAGATGACCTGGAGCCATTGGTTTTGGCGACGAATATGTAGTGAGGGCTAGCCAATGAGAGCGTACAGGTCACAGTGGTGGGAAGTATATGGGGCTTTGGTGACAAAACGGATGGCACTGTGATAGACTACATCCAGTTTGCTGAGTAGAGTGTTGGAGGCTATTTTGTAAATGACATCGCCGAAGTCATGGATCGGTAGGATAGTCAGTTTTACGAGGGTATGTTTGGCAGCATGAGTGAAGAATGCTTTGTTGCGAAAAAGGAAGCCAATTCTAGATTTAATTTTGGATTGGAGATGCATAATGTGAGTCTGGAAGGAGAGTTTACAGTCTAACCAGACACCTAGATATTTCTAGTTGTCCACATATTCTAGGTCAGAACCGTCCAGAGTAGTGATGCTAGTCGGGCGGGAGGGTGTGGGCAGCAATCGGTTGAAGAGCATGCATTTAGTTTTACTTGCATTTAAAAGCAGTTGGAGGCCTCAGAAGGAGTGCTGTATGGCATTGAAGCTCATCTGGAGGTTAGTTAACACAGTGTCCAAAGAAAGGCCAGATATATACAGAATGGTGTCGTCTGCGTAGAGGTGGATCAGGGAATCACCAGACATCATTGATATATACAGAGAAAAGAGTCGGCCCGAGAGTTGAACCCTGTGGCACCCCATAGAGACTGCCAGAGGTCCGGACAACAGGCCCTCCGATTTGACACACTGAACTCTATCTGAGAAGTAGTTGGTGAACCAGGTGAGGCAATCATTTGAGAAACCAAGGCTATTGAGTCTTCCGATAAGAATACGGTGATTGACAGAGTCGAAAGCCTTGGCCAGGTCGATGAATATGGCTGCACAGTAATGTATCATCGATGGCGGTTATGATATCGTTTAGGACGTTGAGCGTGGCTGAAGTGCACCCATGACCAGCTCGGAAACCAGATTGCATAGTGGAGAAGGTACGGTGGGATTCGAAATGGACGGTGATCTGTTTGTTAACTTGGCTTTCGAAGATTTTAGAAAGGCAGGGCAGGATAGATATAGGTCTGTAACAGTTTGGGTCTAGAGTGTCTCCCCCATTTAAGAGGGGGATGACCGCGGCAGCTTTCCAATCTTTGGGTATCTCAGACCATACGAAAGAGAGTTTGAATAGACTAGTAATAAGGGTTACCCTGTGTTACTTAGCCTGTGTTACTTAGCCTGTGTTACTTAGCCTGTGTTACTTAGCCTGTGTTACTTAGCCTGTGTTACTCATCCTGTGTTACTTAGCCTGTGTTACTCACCCTGTGTTTCTTACCCTATGGTACTTACCCTGTGTTGCTTACCCTGTGTTTCTTACCCTGTGTTGCTTACCCTATGGTACTTACCCTGTGTTTCTTACCCTGTGTTACTTACCCTGGCACACAGCTCAGAACAGACTATGGGAGGCGCACAGTACTACATAGAGCCATGACTACATGGAACTCTATTCCACATCAGGTAACTGATGCAGCAGTAGAATCAGATTTTAAAAAACAGGTAAAAATACACCTTATGGAACAGCGGGGACTGTGAAGAGACACACACACACACACACACACACACACACACACACACACACACACACACACACACACACACACACACACACTCCTGATAAAATATGCACTCTACAAGCATGTACACATGGATTTTTAAATACTTAAAACCCTCTTGAGTAGATTAATGCACCAGTGGTTCACATGTTGACATACGTTTTGAATATTGAATATCTCTCTCCCAGTGTGTAAGCAGATTCCATTGCATGGGGCTCTTTTTCTACACACGAGAGGATCTGGACAAGATAAAAAAAAAAAAAACGTTTGAGCTACAAACTAGTAAGTCACCACCAGAGAAAGATGAGACTCTCACCACCAGAGAAAGATGAGACTCTCGCCAGCAGTC
>NC_042962.1:2992161-3022161 GCF_901001165.1 Salmo trutta
AACCCTCTAAAACAGGTCCACTGCCTCCACGCTGACAGACAGCCCTCTATAACAGGTCCACTGCCTCCACGCTGACAGACAGCCCTCTGTTTGAACTGTTCATGAGGTGTGAAAGTAGAAGGCTCTGTTGTTCGCTGGACATCTAACTTTTGCCTAACACTCTAACAAGATGTTTTTTCTGCATGTTTTTGCTGCCTTTGGCTCCTCTCTCCTTCCAGACCTACCCCTCTCTCCTTCCAGACCTACCCCTCTCTCCTTCCAGACCTACCCCTCCCTCCTTCCAGACCTACCCCTCTCTCCTTCCAGACCTACCCCTCCCTCCTTCCAGACCTACCCCTCTCTCCTTCCAGACCTACCCCTCTCTCCTTCCAGACCTACCCCTCTCTCCTTCCAGACCTACCCCTCTCTCCTTCCAGACCTACTCCTCTCTCCTTCCAGACCTACCCCTCTCTCCTTCCAGACCTACCCCTCTCTCCTTCCAGACCTACCCCTCTCTCCTTCCAGACCTACCCCTCTCTCCTTCCAGACCTACCCCTCTCAGACCTACCCTTCCAGACCTACCCCTCTCTCCTTCCAGACCTACCCCTCTCTCCTTCCAGACCTACCCCTCTCTCCTTCCAGACCTACCCCTCTCTCCTTCCAGACCTACCCCTCTCTCGTTCCAGACCTACCCCTCTCTCGTTCCAGACCTACCCCTCTCTCCTTCCAGACCTACCCCTCTCTCGTTCCAGACCTACCCCTCTCTCCTTCCAGACCTACCCCTCTCTCCTTCCAGACCTACCCCTCTCTCCTTCCAGACCTACCCCTCTCTCCTTCCAGACCTACCCCTCTCTCCTTCCAGACCTACCCCTCTCTCCTTCCAGACCTACCCCTCTCTCCTTCCAGACCTACCCCTCTCTCCTTCCAGACCTACTCCTCTCTCCTTCATGTGTGTGTGTGTCTGTGTGTGTGGTGTGTGTGTGTGTGTGTGTGTGTGTGTGTGTGTGTGTCTGTGTGTGTGTGTCTGTGTGTGTGTGTGTGTTTGTGTGTGTCTGCGTGTGTGTCTGCGTGTGTGTGTGTGTCTGCGTGTGTGTGTGTGTCTGTGTGTGTGTGTCTGTGTGTGTGTGTGTGTCTGTGTGTGTCTGTGTCTGCATGTGTGTTTGTGTGTGTGTGTGTGTGTGTGTGTCTGTGTGTTTGTGTGTATGTGTGTCTGTGTGTCTGTGCCTGTGTGTGTGTGTGTGTGTGTGTGTGTGTGTGTGTGTGTGTGTGTGTGTGTGTGTGTGTGTGTGTTTCTGCGTGTGTGTGTCTGTGTGTGTGTGTGTCTGTGTGTGTGTGTCTGTGTGTCTGCGTGTCTGTGTGTGTGTGTGTGTGTGTGTGTGTGTTTCTGTGTGTATGTGTGTGTGTGTGTTTCTGTGTGTGTGTGTGTGTGTGTGTGTGTGTGTGTGTGTGTGTGTGTGTGTGTGTGTGTGTGTGTGTGTGTGTGTGTGTGTGTGTGTGTGTGTGTGTGTGTGCGTGTGTGACTAGCCTGTGTTGTATTTAATCTGACCCCTGACTAGCCTTGCCAGCGGGCCGAACAGCACCATTAGCATCCCGTTGACCCCAATAAAATATTTACTGCAACATTTTACATTTGTAAATGCTGCAAGCTGGCCTCTCCCTCCTAACAGCGACAGAGGCAGCTTCCCAAATGGCACCCTATTCCCTATATAGTGCACTACTTTAGACCAGGACTCAGGGTTCTATTTGGAACTCAATCCCATTTAAGCGGAGGAGCAGCCTAACTTACTGCTGCTGCTGTAGGAGCCAGAGGAGCAGCCTAACTTACTGCTGCTGCTGTAGGAGCCAGAGGAGCAGCCTAACTTACTGCTGCTATAGGAGCCAGAGGAGCAGCCTAACTTACTGCTGCTGTAGGAGCCAGAGGAGCAGCCTAACTTACTGCTGCTGCTGTAGGAGGTAGAGGAGCAGCCTAACTTACTGCTGCTGTAGGAGCCAGAGGAGCAGCCTAACTTACTGCTGCTGTAGTAGCCAGAGGACCAGCCTAACTTACTGCTGTTGTAGGAACCAGAGGACCAGCCTAACTTACTGCTGCTGTAGGAGCCAGAGGACCAGCCTAACTTACTGCTGCTGTAGTAGCCAGAAGACCAGCCTAACTTACTGCTGCTGTAGGAACCAGAGGACCAGCCTAACTTACTGCTGCTGTAGGAGGTAGAGGAGCAGCCTAACTTACTGCTGCTGTAGGAGCCAGAGGAGCAGCCTAACTTACTGCTGCTGCTGTAGGAGCCAGAGGAGCAGCCTAACTTACTGCTGCTGCTGTAGGAGCTAGAGGAGCAGCCTAACTTACTGCTGCTGTAGGAACCAGAGGAGCAGCCTAACTTACTGCTGCTGTAGGAACCAGAGGACCAGCCTAACTTATTTCTGCTGTAGGAACCAGAGGACCAGCCTAAATTACTGCTGCTGTAGGAGGCAGAGGAGCAGCCTAACTTACTGCTGCTGCTGTAGGAGGCAGAGGAGCAGCCTAACTTACTGCTGCTGCTGTAGGAGGCAGAGGAGCAGCCGAACTTACTGCTGCTGTAGGAACCAGAGGACCAGCCTAACTTACTGCTGCTGTAGGAACCAGAGGAGCAGCCTAACGTACTGCTGCTGTAGGAGGCAGAGGACCAGCCTAACTTACTGCTGCTGCTGTAGGAGCCAGAGGAGCAGCCTAACGTACTGCTGCTGCTGTAGGAGCCAGAGGAGCAGCCTAACTTACTACTGCTGCTGTAGGAACCAGGGGAGCAGCCTAACTTACTGCTGCTGCTGTAGGAACCAGAGGACCAGCCTAACTTACTACTGCTGCTGTAGGAGCCAGAGGAGCAGCCTAACTTACTGCTGCTGCTGTAGGAGCCAGAGGAGCAGCCTAACTTACTGCTGCTGTAGGAGCCAGAGGTCGTTTGCAGGACCTTCTGACTGTTTCTAATTGTTGCAGTCAACTTATTTTAATAACTAGCTGTCAGAAACATGTCATCAGGCTCCTGGGGGCCCCACTTACACACTTAGAGACAGAGGACTACAGGAGAACATGCTGCCTCTATAGAGACAGAGGCCTGCAGGAGAACATGCTGCCTCTATAGAGACAGAGGTCAGCAGGAGAACATGCTGCCTCTATAGAGACAGAAGTCAGCAGGAGAACATGCTGCCTCTATAGAGACAGAGGTCAGCAGGAGAACATGCTGCCTCTATAGAGACAGAAGCCTGCAGGAGAACATGCTGCCTCTATAGAGACAGAGGTCAGCAGGAGAATATGCTGCCTCTATAGAGACAGAGGACTGCAGGAGAACATGCTGCCTCTATAGAGACAGAAGTCAGCAGGAGAACATGCTGCCTCTATAGAGACAGAGGCCTGCAGGAGAACATGCTGCCTCTATAGAGACAGAGGCCTGCAGGAGAACATGCTGCCTCTATAGAGACAGATGTCAGAAGGAGAACATGCTGCCTCTATAGAGACAGAGGCCTGCAGGAGAACATGCTGACTCTATATTTCAGCACCAATTGGTAGATTTAAAAACAAAACAAAATTCTCTGATCATGTATATTATTTAGGGTTAGGAAAGTATCTATGAATCATACACAAACAAGGTTGGAGAGCCTTTACGCACAACAAAAATATATCGCAGTTTCAAAAATACATCCTGATTCATCCTGAAAGATGTCATATTCAAATGGCTCAATCCATGAAATATTGGAAGGTGAGGGAAAAGTTAACCAGTAGTCCTCTGAATCTCCCTTAAATAATACTCACTAATCAAGGAACTGTGACGATAACAGTCCAGATGGGAACCGTAGCCTCCAGATTTAAGACAACTCCTACAGACAGTATGTTGTGGGTTCCATAATGATCCCAATAGGCTGCGCGTCCTAAAGTACTGGACAACGTCTATCACGTTAGCCTAATAGGATCCACTGTAGCTAGCGATCCTCAGGAACAACCACAACAACGTGACGGATAAAAGAAACGTAAAAACTAACTACGTCATGGAATGATGCTAAATGAAGAAAATGAACAATCACTGCACTAAATTGACTGTTGTGAAATGTGTATGGGTATTACTGATGGTGGCCACCAATAGTGGCTGTTATTTATTATGATAGAAATGGTAAAACATTTATTTATTTTTTTTAAAGTCCGGAAATATAATTTAAACATTGTAGAGTGCGTAAATCAACTCGGTAGGTTACAGTCAGTGGGGTTTCCATAGACTAGAACCTAGGCTTGAGTTTCCAAATGTCAGTCCTTTAAACTACGAAGCCATAGGCCTACAATTACACTTCTGAATACTGGCACAGCTATTTATACCCCACTGTGAAAAAGAGGCTGGAACACCTGTCATGTTGATGTGCTTTTCCGTTTGCTGAAATATGTCCAGTCGTGTGGTCCAGTGCTGCAAGGAAAGACCTAGTTAAGCTGCAGCTGGCCCAGAACAGAGCATCACGTCTTGCTGTTCATTGTAATCAGAGGGCTGATATAAATACTATGCATGCCAATCTCTCTTGGCTAAGAGTCGAAGAGAGACTGACTGCATCACTTCTTTTTATAAGAAACATTAATGTGTTTCAAATCTCAAATTATTTGCATATTCAATTTACACGGTATTATACAGAGCCATTACTGCATGGAACTCTGTTCCATCTCATGTTGCTCAAATAAACAATAAACGTGGTTTTAATAAACAGATAAAGCAACATCTCACGGCCCAACGCCTCTCCCCTATTTGACATAGATAGTTTGTACAGTATGTATTGATATGTAGGCCACGTGTGATGTTTTAAATGTATGCAGTTCTGTCCTTGAGCTGTTCTTGTCTATTAATGTCCTGTATTATGTCATGTTTCATGTTTTGTGTGGAACTCCAGGAAGAGTAGCTGCTGCTTTCGCAACAGCTAATGGGGATCCTAGTAAAAAAAAAACGAAAAACAAACGACAGGTTGCACATTTATCTCCAGCGATCATAAGGTTAAAAATTTTAATTTACATTGACAATGCCCTTCTCCAAAAGGATTACTCATTGACCTAGCTCTTAGCAATGGCTCTTATCAATTTGTAAATTACAGTGCAAGTAGTGCAGTGCGTGGGATATTTCTATCGGGAAAAGAAACATGTATGTGATGTTTTCCTCGTGGAGCCGACAGTTTCAGGCACCTTTTCAATCTCTCCTTCTAGTGTAAAGATGGTGGAATTATGAGGGAATTAAGGCAAATTCAGAATACCGGCGTATCTGTAGAAACACCTCCGCCACACAATTTCTTTGATCTCCACCCCAAATGTATAACTTGATGCTACAGGCTTATCCTTATGCGTGAGATCAAGGTCAGAATACGCATAGAGAGAAAAGGGAAAATAGGTCCATGTACATGAGAGTAACTCAGGTCTGAATCCCCCTTAGAGTAACTCAGGTCTGAATCCCCCTTAGAGTAACTCAGGTCTGAATCCCCCTTAGAGTAACTCAGGTCTGAATCCTCCTTAGAGTAACTCAGGTCTGAATCCCCCTTAGAGTAACTCAGGTCTGAATCCCCCTCAGAGTAACTCAGGTCTGTAATCCCCTCAGCGTAACTCAGGTCTGAATCCCCCTGAGAGTAACTCAGGTCTGTAATCCCCCTTAGAGTAACTCAGGTCTGTAATCCCCTCAGAGTAACTCAGGTCTGAATCCCCCTCAGAGTAACTCAGGACTGTAATCCCCTTTAGAGTAACTCAGATCTGAATCCCCCTTAGAGTAACTCAGGTCTGAATCCCCCTTAGAGTAACTCAGGTCTGAATCCCCCTTAGAGTAACTCAGGTCTGAATCCCCCTTAGAGTAACTCAGGTCTGAATCCCCCTTAGCGTAACTCAGGTCTGTAATCCCCCTTAGAGTAACCCAGGTCTGTAATCCCCCTCAGAGTAACTCAGGTCTGAATCCCCCTTAGAGTAACTCAGGTCTGAATCCCCCTCAGAGTAACTCAGGTCTGAATCCCCCTTAGAGTAACTCAGGTCTGAATCCCCCTCAGAGTAACTCAGGTCTGAATCCCCCTTAGAGTAACTCAGGTCTGAATCCCCCTTAGAGTAACTCAGGTCTGAATCCCCCTTAGCGTAACTCAGGTCTGTAATCCCCTCAGCGTAACTCAGGTCTGAATCCCCCTTAGAGTAACTCAGGTCTGTAATCCCCCTTAGAGTAACTCATTGATTTGTGAAGAGTTCAATTTCATCTAGTACATGTGACAGTCTTTGTCCTTTCGGTCAATATGACCACCTCTCCAACCTTTGATGTTCCCTCCCTCCACCTCTCCTCTCCAACTGCCAATGTTCTCCCTCTCTCCCTCCCTTCTTCCCTTCCCTCTCCTCCCCTCTCCCTCCTTCCTTCCCTCCCTCTCTCCCTCCATCCCTCCCTCCGTCCCTCCCTAAACTCCCTCTCTCCCTCCACTCCCTCCCTCCCTCCACTCCCTCCCTCCCTCCTTCCCTCCCTCTCTCCCTCCGTCCCTCCCTCCCTCCGTCCCTCCCTAAATTCCCTCCCTCCCTCCACTCCCTCTCTCCCTAAATTCCCTCCCTCCACTCCCTCCCTCCCTCCACTCCCTCCCTCCCTCCACTCCCTCCCCTCCCTCCCTCCATCCACTCCCTCTCTCCCTCCCTCCCTCCTCTCCCTCCACTCTCTCCCTCCCTTCCTCCCTCCACTCCCTCCCTCCCTTCCTCCCTCCACCCCTCCCTCCACTCCCTCCCTCCCTCCACTCCCTCTCTCCCTCCTTCTTTCCCTCCCTCCCTCCCTCCACTCACTCCCTCCACTCCATCCCTCTCTCCCTCTCTCCCTCCCTCCCTCCCTCCCTCCCTCCCTCCACTCCCTCTCTCCCTCCTTCTTTCCCTCCCCTCCCTCCACTCACTCCCTCCCTCCCTCCACTCCCTCCCTCCACTCCCTCCACTCCCTGCCTCCCTCCCTCCCTCCACTCTCTCCCTGCCTCCCTCCACTCCCTCTCTCCCTCCTTCTTTCCCTCCCTCCCTCCCTCCCTCCCTCCCTCCACTCCCTCTTTCCCTCCACTCCCTCCACTCCCTCTACTCCCTCCCTCCACTCCCTCCCTCCCGCCCTCCACTCCCTCCCTCCTTCCCTCCCTCCCTCCACTCCCTCTCTCCCTCCTTCTTTCCCTCCCCTCCCTCCACTCACTCCCTCCCTCCCTCCACTCCCTCCCTCCACTCCCTCCACTCCCTGCCTCCCTCCCTCCCTCCACTCTCTCCCTGCCTCCCTCCACTCCCTCTCTCCCTCCTTCTTTCCCTCCCTCCCTCCCTCCCTCCCTCCCTCCCTCCCTCCCTCCCTCCACTCCCTCTTTCCCTCCACTCACTCCACTCCCTCTACTCCCTCCCTCCACTCCCTCCCTCCCGCCCTCCACTCCCTCCCTCCTTCCCTCCCCTCCCTCCCTCCACTCCCTCTCTCCCTCCTTCTTTCCCTCCCTCCCTGCCTTCCCTCCCTCCACTCACTCCCTCCCTCCACACCCTGCCTCCCTCCACTCTCTCCCTCCTTCCCTCCCTCCCTCCCTCCACTCCCTCCCTCCATTCCCTCTCTCCCTCCACTCCCCTTATAAAAAAGGTTTGCAGTTTTGAAACTGCAGTTGACTGGTATTCTGGACGCAGTAGTTACAGAATAACTGCAGTTATACTGTATTCTAACTGCAGATACAGTGCAGAATTACTTCAGTATTTTGGATGCCATTTTTTTTCATAAGGTACCTCTCCTCTCCAAGCTCGCTTTAATCAATTCAAGGGGGTTTATTGGCATGGGAAACATATGTTAACATTGACAAAGCAAGTGAAGTAGATAATAAACAAAAGTGAAATAAACAACAAAAAATGTACAGTAAACATTACACTCACAGAAGTTAGAAAACAATAAAGACATTTCAAATGTCATATTATGTCTCTATTCGGTTCTAATGATGTGCAAATGGTTAAAGTACAAAAGGGAAAATAAATAAACTTAAATATGGGTTTTTATTTACAATGGTGTTTGTTCTTCACTGGTTGACCTTTTCTTGTGGCAACAGGTCACAAATCTTGCTGCTGTGATGGCACACTGTGGTATTTCACCCAGTAGATGTGGGAGTTTATCAAAATCAGGTTTGTTTTCTAATTCTTTGTGGATCTGTGTAATCTGAGGGAAATACGTGTCTCTAATATGGTCATACATTTGGCAGGAGGTTAGGAAGTGCAGTTTAGTTTCCACCTCATTTTGTGGGCAGTGCACACATAGTCTGTCTTCTCTTGAGAGCCAGGTCTGCCTACGGCGGCCTTCCTCAATATCAAGGCTATGCTCACTGAGTCTGTACATAGTCAAAGCTTTCCTTAAGTTTGGGTCAGTCACAGTGGTCAGGTATTCTGCCACTGTGTACTCTCTGTTTAGGGCCAAATAGCATTCTAGTTTGCTCTGTTTTTTTGTTTTATTCTTTCCAATCTGTCAAGTAATTATCCTTTCATTTTCTCATGATTTTGGTTGGGTCTAATTGTGTTGCTATCCTGGGGCTCTGTGGGGTGTGTTTGTGATTGTGAACAGAGCCCCAGGACCAGCTTGCTTAGGGAGCTCTTCTCCAGGTTCATCTCTCTGTAGGTGATGGCTCTGTGGGGTCTGTTTGTGTTTGTGAACAGAGCCCCAGGACCAGCTTGCTTAGGGGGCTCTTCTCCAGGTTCATCTCTCTGTAGGTGATGGCTTTGTTATGGAAGGTTTGGGCATCGTTTCCTTTTCTCTTTCCTCTCTCTCTCCCTACCTCCACCTCTCCTCTCCAAGCTGTGATGCTTTTTCTTTCTCTCCCTCCACCTCTCCTCTCCAAGCTGTGATGTTCTTTATTTCTCTCCCTCCACCCACCTCTCTAAGCTGCAAAGAACTGTCACAACACGTACATTTTTTTACTGCAGCAGAAGCAAATTCCTTCATTTGCGTGAGGCTGCAATATATCGAGTTTCCCAGGGAAGCTGTGAAGACAGCTGTAGCCTGTTGCATGATTGTGTTCATGAGTCTGTTATTAAAGAAAGTTAAACAATTCTATTCCTAACTAGTGCATGATTGTGTTGATGAGTTTGTTATTAAATGTGTATGTTTACTGCTTTCCATTATATCGTGTACAGTATGGCTACTAATATTGTTATGGACTAAAATAATCTGTGTTTAATATCTGTGTACAGACACTTTAATTAACTCAATTACCTCGACTAACCGGTGCCCCTGCACATTGACTCTGTACCGGTACCCCCCTGTATATAGCCTCCACATTGACTCTGTACCGGTACCCCCTGTATATAGCCTCCACATTGACTCTGTACCGTAACACCCTGTATATAGCCTCCACATTGACTCTGTACCGTAACACCCTGTATATAGCCTCCACATTGACTCTGTATCGGTACCCCCCTGTATATAGCCTCCACATTGACTCTGTACCGGTACCCCCTGTATATAGCCTCCACATTGACTCTGTACCGTAACACCCTGTATATAGCCTCCACATTGACTCTGTACCGTAACACCCTGTATATAGCCTCCACATTGACTCTGTACCGTAACACCCTGTATATAACCTCCACATTGACTCTGTACCGTAACACCCTGTATATAGCCTCCACATTGACTCTGTACCGGTACCCCCTGTATATAACCTCCACATTGACTCTGTACCGTAACACCCTGTATATAGCCTCCACATTGACTCTGTACCGTAACACCCTGTATATAGCCTCCACATTGACTCTGTACCGTAACACCCTGTATATAGCCTCCACATTGACTCTGTACCGTAACACCCTGTATATAGACTCCACATTGACTCTGTACCGTAACACCCTGTATATAGCCTCCACATTGACTCTGTACCGTAGCACCCTGTATATAGCCTCCACATTGCCTCTGTACCGTAACACCCTGTATATAGCCTCCACATTGACTCTGTACCGTAACACCCTGTATATAGACTCCACATTGACTCTGTACCGTAACACCCTGTATAGAGCCTCCACATTGACTCTGTACCGTAATACCCTGTATATAGCCTCCACATTGACTCTGTACCGTAACACCCTGTATATAGCCTCCACATTGACTCTGTACCGTAATACCCTGTATATAGCCTCCACATTGACTCTGTACCGTAATACCCTGTATATAGCCTCCACATTGACTCTGTACCGTAACACCCTGTATATAGCCTCCACATTGACTCTGTACCGTAACACCCTGTATATAGCCTCCACATTGACTCTGTACCGTAACACCCTGTATAGAGCCTCCACATTGACTCTGTACCGTAATACCCTGTATATAGCCTCCACAATGACTCTGTACCGGTACCCCCTGTATATAGCCTCCACATTGACTCTGTACCGTAACACCCTGTATATAGCCTCCACATTGACTCTGTACCGTAATACCCTGTATATAGCCTCCACATTGACTCTGTACCGTAATACCCTGTATATAACCTCCACATTGACTCTGTACCAGTACCCCCCTGTATATAGCCTCCACATTGACTCTGTACCGGTACCCCCTGTATATAGCCTCCACAATGACTCTGTACCGGTACCCCCTGTATATAGCCTCCACATTGACTCTGTACCGTAACACCCTGTATATAGCCTCCACATTGACTCTGTACCGTAATACCCTGTATATAGCCTCCACATTGACTCTGTACCATAACACCCTGTATATAGCCTCCACATTGACTCTGTACCGTAACACCCTGTATATAGCCTCCACATTGACTCTGTACCGTAATACCCTGTATATAGCCTCCACATTGACTCTGTACCGTAACACCCTGTATATAGCCTCCACATTGACTCTGTACCGTAACACCCTGTATATAGCCTCCACATTGACTCTGTACCGTAACACCCTGTATAGAGCCTCCACATTGACTCTGTACCGTAATACCCTGTATATAGCCTCCACAATGACTCTGTACCGGTACCCCCTGTATATAGCCTCCACATTGACTCTGTACCGTAACACCCTGTATATAGCCTCCACATTGACTCTGTACCGTAATACCCTGTATATAGCCTCCACATTGACTCTGTACCGTAATACCCTGTATATAACCTCCACATTGACTCTGTACCAGTACCCCCCTGTATATAGCCTCCACATTGACTCTGTACCGGTACCCCCTGTATATAGCCTCCACAATGACTCTGTACCGGTACCCCCCTGTATATAGCCTCCACATTGACTCTGTACCGTAACACCCTGTATATAGCCGCCACATTGACTCTGTACCGTAATACCCTGTATATAGCCTCCACATTGACTCTGTACCATAATACCCTGTAATATAGCCTCCACATTGACTCTGTACCGTAACACCCTGTATAGCCTCCACATTGACTCTGTACCGTAATACCCTGTATATAGCCTCACATTGACTCTGTTACCGTAACTACCCTGTATATAGCCTCCACATTGACTCTGTAACCGTAACACCCTGTATATAGCCTCCACATTGCCCTCTGTACCGTAATACCCTGTATATAGCCTCCACATTGACTCTGTACCGTAATACCCTGTATATAGCCTCCACATTGACTCTGTACCGTAATACCCTGTATATAGCCTCCACATTGACTCTGTACCGTAATACCCTGTATATAGCCTCCACATTGACTCTGTACCGTAATACCCTGTATATAGTCTCCACATTGACTCTGTACCGTAATACCCTGTATATAGCCTCCACATTGACTCTGTACCGTAATACCCTGTATAGAGCCTCCACATTGACTCTGTACCGTAATACCCTGTATATAGCCTCCACATTGACTCTGTACCGTAATACCCTGTATATAGCCTCCACATTGACTCTGTACCGTAATACCCTGTATATAGCCTCCACATTGACTCTGTACCGTAATACCCTGTATAGAGCCTCGCTTGTTATTATACTGCTGCTATTGAATTTTTTTGTTACCTTTATTTTTATTTTTTTTAACACTTCATTATAAAATAATAATAATTTACTTCTTAAAGCATTGTTGGTTAAGCGTTTGCAAATAAGCATTCCGCTGTAAGGTCTACACCTGTTGTATTCGGCTCATTTGACAAATAACATTTGATTTGATTTGAAATAAATGTTGATTATACTCTAAAAAAATCTCAATATGAGGTAAACTACCAGCAAAGCCCCCAAGTCCAATGGGTATATCCTCTGGTGTGTTGATGTTCTCTGTATTCTCTGGCCTGTTGATGTTCATGTGTTGATGTTCTCCATAGCCAGAATGATTTTGCAGTGCATGTTGATCGAACAGGTTTCCTGTTATATTCATCAGAGCTGTAGGGACGGCGGTGTCTGTGAATCCGAAAAACAGTAATTATATATAATATATATGTACAGTTGAAGTTGGAAGTTTACATCCACTTAGGTTGGAGTCTTTAAAACTCATTTTTCAACCACTCCACAAATTTCTTGTTAACAAACTATAGTTTTGGCAAGTCGGTTAGGACATCTACTTTGTGCATGACACAAGTCATTTTACCAACAATTGTTTACAAACAGATTATTTCACTTATAATTCACTGTATCACAATTCCAGTGGGTGAGAAGTTTACATACACTAAGTTGACTGTGCCTTTAAACAGCTTGGAAAATTCCAGAAAATGATTTCATGGCTTTAGAAGCTTCTGATAGGCTAATTGACATAATTTAAGTCAATTGGAGGTGTACCTGTGGATGTATTTCAAGGCCTACCTTCAAACTCAGTGCCTCTGCTTGACATCATGGGAAAATCAAAAGAAAGCAGCCAAGACCTTATTTTTTTAGACCTGTACAAGTCTGCTTCATCCTTGGGAGCAATTTCCAAATGCCTGAAGGTACCACGTTCATCTGCACAAACAATAGAACGCAAGTATAAACACGATGGGACCAAACAGCCGTCATACCGCTCAGAAAGGAGACACGTTCTGTCTCCTAGAGATGAACGTACTTTGGTGCGAAAAGTGCAAATCAATCCCAGAACAACAGCAAAGGACCTTGTGAAGATGCTGGAAGAAACAGGTACAAAAAGTATCTATATCCACAGTAAAATGAGTCCTATATCGACATAACCTGAAAGGCCGCTCAGCCAGTAAACTTCTGACCTGCTGGGAATGTGATGAAAGAAATAAAAGCTGAAATAAATCATTCTCTCTGCTATTATTCTGACATTTCACATTCTTAAAATAAAGTGGTGATCCTAACTGACCTAAGACAGGGAATTTTTACTAGGATTAAATGTCAGGAATTGTGAAAAACTGAGTTTAAATGTATTTGGCTAAGGTGTATGTAAACTTCCGACTTCAACTGTATATGTACACACACATATATATATATATATATATATAATACATACCTTGTCCATAATGTAGAGGCTTATGGGATATTCATTGAAGAGGTCAGGGAGGAGGATGGTAAATGTGATCAGCATAACATACCAATACCAATTGACATACCTTTTTTATTGCCTCCTCGTCTGTACACCTGCAGACACAGACACAGAAGTGAGCAGTTCAGTCATCTGCACCCAATACAGCTAACCTTCAACATATTCTTATAGCCTACATATTCTTACCTCTTTATTGATTGATATCCATTGAATTGTGTCCATTTTCTGTTTTAGAAAGATTGGCACAAATATTAAAAGATAAATGGTATCACCATAAAACAATATGATTTTAGATCACACAAGGGGACAAACCTTACGTTAAATTGAGGAGATGTTTCAAAAAAAAAAATTCTGTGAAGTGCCTGAACCTGCTGTCCTTTCAAATTTAAATCAACATTTTTCAGTTGGGCAAGAAACTTCACCAACTAAGGAGGTTCCTCGATGAACCCCAACAGCACTACCTATGGGATTCTTGGAAGAAGCTTTCAGGGGCAATTTTCAGTGCCAAGAACCCTAAACAGGTTTTTCTAAGAATGTACGGGCAGAATATTGTAGCCTAGGTCTATATACATCTCTTCATATGTGTGTATGAAATGTGTGGCCTTGAAAAGCCCTTCAGTCACAGCATGTTTGTCTGAATGGCTACACTACTGCTTTTTTAAAATACAGCCTCAAAACCTTCTCTGGAGATAGTTTCGAAACGACACTGAACGGCCATTTAACTTGTCACTTCTTGCCACTTCTGAAGCGGGGGCTAAAGTCCATCGCTAGGCAACCAGAACTGTCTATCTAATTATCTCGAGTTGCCTGCTGTGCAGCCTGTCTGCCTGCTTTCCGCGCTCAGACCACTCGAAAAAGTACTTTTTTAAAGTTTGTTAAATACAATAACTTACCAATGTATTTGGTAGAAGGAGAACACATCTGTCCACCATCCCATAAAACACAACTACACATCAATCAGCAACGTTTTTTGTTGTCAGGGTAACGGTACCGAACATTCCACGCAGGACCACATTTCTATTGGTCTGAAAATAAGTTTCTGACGCAGCACTTTAAAAAAAAAATTGTACCTTTTTCTTTATATATATATATATATATATATATATATATAGTCTGAAAGGTTATCAATTGTCGCTATGACCCGTTAACTGTGGTGACGTCCTACAGTATATATATGAACGTTGTTTTAACTTGCAGAGAGTTCTCCGTCAGTGAGGGTTGTACGGCCTCTGCATTCTAAAGCATAATATGCGATCCACTTCCAGAAGGATTTATTTGCTGCCTGTCGTTCCCGTCTGTAAGTTTAGCCTTCATGCGCAAGTACATTTTCCTACAGACAGAGAGGATAAATGTGGGTTCCGTTGCCTGTTCTGCTCCTCTGAGAATAATACATACTGAAGTTAGCAGTGCAAGATATTTTTTTTAAGCAGAATGTTTGGATTATTAGCATATGAACGACTTTCAATTGAATTGCTGGACTATCATAGCGATCCATCCAGTCTTTGTTTAATTGAAATGTCATCATTTTACCCAATCTATTTTTACCGCATAAAATGTTTTATTTTCAAAACTGGTCAAAATTCAGCACGCTAGGCCTCTAAGATATAGATGATATTCTGCCCATATGATGAAAATGATCAAACAGACAAAATATTGATTGATATTCTTGAATAGAAGGCTCAGAAACAGGCAGTATTCTTTACAGCTGGCTTCACGGTTTCCCTGTTAAAAAGGCTTTAAGGAACTGGACATCTCTCCTTGAGTTCGAGGACATTTGTACATGGTGTTGTACCTTTCACAAAAGGTTTGGTGCTACAAAAAGACAAGGAAACCAAAGCTGGGATGTTCTCCCTCCCTCCCTCCCTCCCTCCCTCCTCTCCAAGCTGGGATGTTCTCCCTCCCTCCCTCCTCTCCAAGCTGGGATGTTCTCCCTCCCTCCCTCCTCTCCAAGCTGGGATGTTCTCCCCTCCCTCCCTCCCTCCCTCCCTCCCTCCCTCCCTCCCTCCCTCCCTCCTCTCCAAGCTGGGATGTTCTCCCTCCCTCCCTCCTCTCCAAGCTGGGATGTTCTCCCTCCCTCCCTCCTCTCCAAGCTGGGATGTTCTCCCTCCCTCCCTCCACCTCTCCTCTCCAAGCTGTGATGTTCTCCCCCTCCCTCCCTCCCTCCCTCCCTCCCTCCCTCCACCTCTCCTCTCCAAGCTGTGATGTTCTACCCTCCCTCCCTCCCTCCCTCCACCTCTCCTCTCCAACCTGTGATGTTCTCCCTCCCTCCCTCCCTCCTCTCCAAGCTGTGATGTTCTCCCCTCCCTCCCCTCCCTCCCTCCCTCCCTCCCTCCCTCCTCTCCAAGCTGTGATGTTCTCCCCTCCCTCCCTCCCTCCCTCCCTCCCTCCCTCCTCTCCAAGCTGTGATGTTCTCCCCTCCCTCCCTCCCTCCCTCCCTCCCTCCCTCCCTCCCTCCCTCCCTCCCTCCCTCCTCTCCAAGCTGTGATGTTCTCCCCTCCCCTCCCTCCCTCCCTCCTCTCCAAGCTGTGATGTTCTCCCCTCCCTCCCTCCCTCCATCCCTCCACCTCTCCAAGCTGTGATGTTCTCCCCTCCCTCCCTCCCTCCCTCCCTCCACCTCTCCTCTCCAAGCTGTGATGTTCTCCCCTCCCTTTCTCCCCGGCTGCCACCCAGAGCTGTTGCTTTTTTTTTAATGTTGGTGTGAAATACCAGAGAGCCTCTCTGCTCTTCAGTTGTAGGTGTTATTGTAAAATTTCAAGAGAAAACACATTGTCACAATGTGACTTCACCGTATACCAATAGAATACAGACAGGAGCAGGGAGGGAGGGGAGCAGCAGCTCTCTAATGTTGTTTGTGAAAGTTCAATCAGGAAGGAACATTTAGCTTCATTCAGTAAGCATGAAATAATTAACTTTTTTCCCCCTACCCCACGGGCATAGCGGGACTGAATATCAAATCAAATATATATTTTTTTTTTTATAAAGTCCTTCTTACATCAGCTGATATCTCAAAGTGCTGTACAGAAACCCAGCCTAAAACCCCAAACAGCAAGTAATGCAGATGTAGAAGCACAGTGGCTAGGAAAAACTCCCTAGAAAGGCCAGAAGCTAGGAAGAAACCTACAAACATATCATCATCATCATCATCATCGTCTTCATCATCATCTTGTTTCTTCTCATTTTTCCTATTAGCCATGTGTGGAATGGCATTCACCTATTGACCTTTTGGCCTATACGCACAATAATGCACATTTCTCACGCTGGACGTTTTAACCTACGGTCTCATTCTGCCAATCATCACTTTCCTCTCTCTCTCTCAACCAATGGGCATAAATCTTGGGATGTAATTTTATCTTACCCTCATCTTACCCTCGTTCTCAGTTCTTTATCTCCCATCCACCTCCACCAGCTGTAATAACCTTAAGGTCTCTCCTTGGAGCACCGGTCGATGTCATTAGCCCCGCGTATGGTTACCTTCCCTCGCATGATCTGGCTCCGAGGATCATTCCACCAAACAATTTAATAAAATCTCATGTTGCATTACGTCTTTGTTGTTTATTCCGTTTAAGACAGGACTCGATTGAATTTTCTTATTACGTTTATTTGAACAGCGACAACTTAGGTCTTAGTCTTAATGACATGTTGTAGCTGATTTAGCTAACAGCTAATTTCCATCTGCAGCACCTGGGGAGAGGCCTTCTATTGGTCTGCAGCCCCTGGGGAGAGGCCTTCTATTGGTCTGCAGCCCCTGGGGAGAGGCCTTCTATTGGTCTGCAGCGCCTGGGGAGAGGCCTTCTATTGGTCTGCAGCGCCTGGGGAGAGGCCTTCTATTGGTCGAGCACGTCTGGGGAATGGCCTTCTATTGGTCTGCAGTGTCTGGGAAAAGACCTTCTATTGGTCGAGCACGTCTGGGGAAAGGCCTTCTATTGGTCGAGCACGTCTGGGGAAAGGCCTTCTATTGGTCGAGCACGTCTGGGGAAAGGCCTTCTATTGGTCGAGCACGTCTGGGGAAAGGCCTTCTATTGGTCGAGCATGTCTGGGAAAAGGCCTTCTATTGGTCTGCAGTGTCTGGGAAAAGGCCTCTATTGGTCGAGCATGTCTGGGAAAAGGAGAATGATGTGAACTGAGAGAGAGACATCTGAAAGACAGAATGATGTGAACTGAGAGAGAGACATCTGAAAGACAGACTGACGAGAACTGAGAGAGAGTGCTACGTTCGTCGTTAGGAGTAGACCGAGGTGCAGCGTGTTGAGTGCTCATGATAAATATTTATTATTATACTCAGAACACTAAACAAAACAATAAACAAACGGAAAACGAACGTCACGTTCTGCAGGCTTTCACTGAGCTGTACAAAAACAAGATCCCACACTGAAGGAGGGAAAAAGGGCTGCCTAAGTATGATTCCCAATCAGAGACAACGATAGACAGCTGCCTCTGATTGGAAACCATACTCAGCCAAAACAAAGAAATACAACACATAGAATGCCCACCCCATGTCACACCCTGACCTAACCAAACAGAGAAAAACGTCTCTCTCAGGTCAGGGCGTGACAGAGAGACATCTGTAAAGAGAGACTGACGTGAACTGAGACAGAAACAGAGAAAATATACTTCTGCTAAGTGGCTGTTTTGAGAACAACAAGGTCTAGTCTACAGTTCTTAAAAATAAGAAAAGTAATTATTTGTCTCTCCTTTCCTCTCATATCCCCTCCCCTCTCCTCTCCTTTCCTCTCCTCCTCTCCCTCCACCTCCCCTACCATCCCCTCCATCCCATCCCCTCTCCTCTCCCCTCCCCTCTCCTCTCATATCCCTTCCCCTCTACTCTCCTCTCCTCTTCTCCCTCCTCCTTCCCTCCCCTCCCATCCCCTCCATCCAATTCCCTCCCCTCCCCTCTCCTCTCCTCTCATATCCCCTCCCCTCTCCTCTCCCTCCTCCTTCCCTCCCCTCCCATTCCCTCCATCCCATTCCCTCCCCTCCCTTCCTCTCCTCTCCTCTCCTCTCCTCTCCTCTCCTCTCTTCTCCCCTCCCCTCTCCTCTCATATCCCCTCCCATCTCCTCTCCTCACCCCTCCCATCCCTTCCATCCCATCCCCTCCCCTCCCCTCCTCTCCTCTCCTCTCTTCTCCTCCCATATCCCCTCCCCTCTCCTCTCATATCCCCTCCCATCCACCTCCCCTCCCCTCCCCTCCCCTCTCCTTTCATATCCCATCCCCTCTCCTCTCCTCCTCTCCCTCCACCTCCCCTCCCATCCCCTCCATCCCCTCCCCTCTCCTCTCCCATCCCCTCTCCTCTCCTCTCCTCTCCTCCTCTCCCTCCGCCTCCCCTCCCCTCCCCTCCATCCCATCCCCTCCTCTCCCCTCCCCTCCCCTCCCCTCCCCTCTTCTCTCCTCTCCTCTCCTCTCCTCTCCTCTCCTCTCCTCTCCCCTCCCCTCCCCTCCCCTCCCCTCTCCTCTCCTCTCCTCTCCTCTCCCCTCCCCTCCCCTCTCCTCTCCTCTCCTCTCCTCTCCCCTCCGCCTCCCCTCCCATCCCCTCCCATCCCCTGGGAGATAACATGTTGGCAACATGATATCGCTAATGAACACTTGTGATGATGAGAGTTTCTACTAATAAACCCTTGTGGGGGGACAAATATGGGAATCTATTCATTCAAGGGCTAACAAGTGACTCTCCAAATTCATTTCAGTATTGAGCTGCTGTGTAAAACTAATTTCAGTGTTGAAATGTTGTATATAACTTATGTTCAGTGTTGATGTGGTAAAGATTGTTCATTTGGTTTACTAACTCATTTTTGTTGTTCATACTTTGTTTTTCATTTGCTTTTTAAATGTCGAACTTGAACATCTGACTGCGACAAACACCGCATCTGGAATGTTTTATTCTGAACGATCTGAGAAGGATCTGACCAGAGAAACAGAGAGGAAACAGGAAGGAACGATCTGAGAGGATCTGACCAGAGAAACAGAGAGGAAACAGGAAGGAACGATCTGAGATGGATCTGACCAGAGAAACAGAGAGGAAACAGGTCCTGAACGATCTGAGAAGGATCTGACTAGAGAAACGGAGAGGAAACAGGTCCTGAACGATCTGAGAAGGATCTGACCAGAGAAACAGAGAGGAAACAGGAAGGAACGATCTGAGATGGATCTGACCAGAGAAACAGAGAGGAAACAGGTCCTGAACGATCTGAGATGGATCTGACCAGAGAAACGGAGAGGAAACAGGTCCTGAACGATCTGAGATGGATCTGACCAGAGAAACAGAGAGGAAACAGGTCCTGAATGATCTGAGAAGGATCTGACCAGAGAAACAGAGAGGAAACAGGTCCTGAATGATCTGAGAAGGATCTGACCAGAGAAACAGAGAGGAAGGATCTGTTCTGACTAAAGAAACAGCTGTTCGAATGACAAGTGTTCGCTGAGGATACTGCTAAAAGACTAATAACTAGCAGACGAGACCAAGGTGTGTTTGCCTGTGTGTCTGTGTGTGTGTGTGTGTGTGTGTGTGTGTGTGTGTAGTCCACCAATTAGGTGAAATCAGCTGTGACATTTAACAGCACAGGTCTGCATTGGTCCTTTTAAATTACAGATAAAGTTCTGATATGTAATTATATGTTTACCAGGCTGAATGGATGGATAAGTAAAGAGCTCTATATTTCTGTATTCCAGGATATTACCCAATTAGATGAGCTCTGTACTCATTTTGTAGACTAATCTATAAATAGCAAACATGAGAGGAAGGTAGAGTAAAACTGAGAGAATACTACAATTTCTTCCATATCGCAGATTGACGCGAGGGACTGGTTTAGCGTGTCCTTTCCTGGTGAGTACACATCAAAGTGTGTATTCATCTGTTATTTTGTAGCTGTAGTCAGAAACAACTGTAGCAAAAATATCACTGAAGAAACACTTCCTTGTCTTGATGTTTGTAATGAAGCAGGTCGAGTCATAATGAATCTCCCTCATCCCTTTCTACCACCAGATAAAAGAGAAAAAGAAGCATCTCCTCCCTTCTTCCCTTCCCTCCCTCTCTTCTCATTCTCTCTTCCTTCCTCTCTTCCCTCCCTCTCTTCCCTCCCTCTCTTCCCTCCCTCTCTTCCCTCCCTCTCTTCCTCCCTCTCTTCCCTCCCTCTCTTCCCTCCCTCTCTTCCCTCCCTCTCTTCCCTCCCTCTCTTCCCTCCCTCTCTTCCTCCCTCTCTTCCCTCCCTCTCTTCCCTCCCTCTCTTCCCTCCCTATCTTCCCTCCCTCTCTTCCCTCCCTCTCTTCCCTCCCTCTCTTCCCTCCCTCTCTTCCCTCCCTCTCTTCCTTCCCTCTCTTCCCTCCCTCTCTTCCCTCCCTCTCTTCCCTCCCTCTCTTCCCTCTCTCTCTTCCCTCCCTCTCTTCCCTCCCACTCTTCCTTCCCTCTCTTCCCTCCCTCTCTTCCCTCCCTCTCTTCCCTCCCTCTCTTCCCTCCCTCTCTTCCCTCCCTCTCTTCCATACTTCCATCATTCATCCACCTCTCATGCATGATTGAGAGGCTTCTGTCACTCTGTCACTAGCGAAGTGAAGGAGAGGACTGCATCATTTACGCAGAGCTCCTTCGACACTCCGTCAGATGATATGGTTAAAGTTGACAAAGCACCGACTTTAAACAGTTTTATAAAAGGAAAAAATAAACCATAACAAAAGTCTAAATAGACCAAAGATCCTCTTCCGGAACAAGTAACATTCAACTCAAGATTTTTCCTTATTTTCTGTTTCTCTCTGTGCTAAGCTAATCTTTCAGATGGAATCTGTGTTTCTCTCTGTGCTAAACTAATCTTTCAGATGAATTCTGTTTCTTTCTGTGCTAAGCTAATCTTTTAGTGATTCTGCTAAATTGTTTTAGTCTCCTGTGTAACCTGAAGGGAGAGCAGCCAGGGATTTGCCGTTGCTATGAAGGAAACAAAATGGTTCATCAAAGCAGCTTCTGGGGAGCGGAAGAGCAGAGGTGGGAACAGAGAAATAAGGATGTTAGGAAAGAGAGAGAGAGAGAGAGAGAGAGAGAGAGAGAGAGAGAGAGAGAGAGAGAGAGAGCTATTTCTGTCAGGAGCATCATGCCGCATGGTGTGTTTTTTTTCTTTTTGTTCCTACTCTCTTTTCCCTCAGTGCGGCTGACTAGGCTAATGGTATATGCAACGTTATACCACAGCCCAGGGTTAATATGAGCTGACTAGGCTAACGCTATATGCTACGTTATACCACAGCCCAGGGCTAATATGAGCTGACTAGGCTAACGCTCTATGCTACGTTATACCACAGCCCAGGGTTAATATGAGCTGACTAGGCTAACGCTATATGCTACGTTATACCACAGCCCAGGGCTAATATGAGCTAACTAGGCTAACGCTATATGCTACGTTATACCACAGCCCAGGGTTAATATGAGCTGACTAGGCTAACGCTCTATATGCTACGTTATACCACAGCCCAGGGTTAATATGAGCTGACTAGGCTAACGCTATATGCTACGTTATACCACAGCCCAGGGCTAATATGAGCTGACTAGGCTAACGCTATATGCTACGTTATACCACAGCCCAGGGTTAATATGAGCTGACTAGGCTAATGGTATATGCTACGTTATACCACAGCGCAGGGTTAATATGAGCTGACTAGGCTAACGCTATATGCTATGTTATACCACAGCCCAGGGTTAATATGAGCTGACTAGGCTAACGCTATATGCTACGTTATACCACAGCCCAGGGCTAATATGAGCTGTCTAGGCTAACGCTATATGCTACGTTATACCACAGCCCAGGGCTAATATGCCATCCTGGCCTCATGTGTGCTCCAGCCATAAATCAGCCATACTCGTGGCATTCATCAGCCATACTCGTGGCATTCATCAGCCATACTCGTGGCATTCATCAGCCATACTCTTGGCATTCATCAGCCATACTCTTGGCATTCATCAGCCATACTCTTGGTATAAACCAGAAACCGTGGATAGATGGCAACATTTGTGTAAAACGGAAAGTCCGAACCACCCCATTTAACCAAAGCAAAGCGACTGGGAATATGGCCCGAATACAAACAGTGTAGTTATTCCCTTCGTAAGGCAAACAGACAAAATGTCAGTACAGAGACAAAGTGGAGTCGCAATTCAACGGCTCAGACACGAGACGTATGTGGCAGGGTCTACAGACAATCAACGACTACAAAAGGGAAAACCAGCCACGTCACGGACACCGACGTCAAGCTAAACACCTTCGCCCCGACGTGGCCCACTACCAAGGTCTGTGGGCTGTCTTTCTCCGTGGCCGACATGAGTAAGACATTTAAGCATGTTAACCCTCGCAGACCAGCTGGCTGGAGAGTGTACGGATCTATTCAATCTCTCCCTATCCCAGTCTGCTGTACCACCCACATTACAGTACCACTCACCCACAACCACCCACACAACCACCCACAATACCACCCACCATACCACCCACATTACAGTACCACCCACACAACCACTCACATTACCACCCACTATACCACCCACATTACAGTGCCACCCACCCACAACCATCCACCTCACCACCCACACAACCACCCACATTACCACCCACCATACCACCCAAATTACAGTACCTCCCACATAACCACCCACAATACCACCCACCATACCACCCACATTACAGTACCACCCACACAACCACTCACATTACCACCCACTATACCACCCACATTACAGTACCACCCACCCACAACCATCCACCCGACCACCCGCATCACTGTTTTGTGTTTTATGAACTTTTTGACATTCAATTGCATTATGTATTCTGAACTAAACAGATTTAAGTTTATTTTTAACATTAATATTTGTTGTAGTGAATATAAATGTGTCACTTCTACTTAAATGATTAAACTTCATTGCCAATTATTATGAAGTTTAAGTAGTAAGTAGTTCTGATTAGTAATTGTCAGTAGTTGTGTCTTAACATTTAACATTGTTTCAAGTATTTTACAATTTGTCATTTTAACCAGGAAGTAACTAGTGGTAGAGCTGTAACCAGGAAATAACTAGTGGTAGAGCTGTAACCAGGAAGTAACTAGTGGTAGAGCTGTAACCAGGAAGTAACTAGTGGTAGAGCTGTAACCAGGAAGTAACTAGTGGTAGAGCTGTAACCAGGAAATAACTGGTGGTACAGCTGTAACCAGGAAGTAACTAGTGGTAGAGCTGTAACCAGTACATGAAGCTGCATTAGCCTCTGTCATTAAGTGGTGTTCATGACCTTGTTGATGGTGGGAAAGGCTTGTATCATTATTAAATGTCAATTTGACTGACAGTTTTTGATATTCGTTCATCATAGCAAAGCTAACTGCTTCATACTGCTTTAGAAATATCTATGTGACTGACTACTTCTTTATTATGTTAAGTAAAGACGTCAGACATCATAGAATCAACTAAGAACATCTTATTTAATAAATATTAGCTTGACTTTAAAATATAAAATAAATCATAACATAGAAAAACTCAATACCTTTAGATTAGCACAAATAAATACAAATAGCTTTACTCAATAACCTAATATTTATTAACAGTACAAATATTAAAAACATTAAGTGATAATACATCTTATTTGATATCTGTACTACTTGAATGATTTGAGTTCTACTGATCTTTGGAGGTTTTCTTTGCGTAGTCACAACTCAATTTCTTTAATGAGTTAGGCAGTTACAGTGTTCAAGCCGAGCCCAAAGCCTCATCCAGCGATTTTACCAATCTTTCTCTACCTGGTTCGCCTGCTTCATCTCCAGCACTCGTTCCGTTTGGGAAGTTTGATTTGGTCTTGGAGAAGGAAAGCTCCGGCACCTGTCCATCAAGGCAGCAGTATAGATAGTGGGATGGTGATGTCTTTAAAAGCATGACGCACATTCTGAGATGTGAGCAGCAATCCACAGCTCTGTCGGGACAAACTCACCTGCGAAAACTTAAAATAGGAAATTAAAATTAAAATTAAAATGTGTTGTTGTAGCTTCTCTTTCTTCACACAGAGTAAATCCTTCAGAACCGAAGACAGTACGGCCATACATGAGGACAGGACTTTACATTACTCAGTAGTAATAGTTCACAGTTTTAACTCAGACTAGAGCATGGAACGGTGCAGGAGAGGTCAGAGGGACCAGGGAGATCGATCAGGTCGGAGAACTCTGTTGCATGTTATCACTAACAACACAGCGGCAAAACAACACACAAATATTTCCAGAATGGCATAATTGTTCTACTTTCTCTGTTGTAAGCATCTCTGTTTCACTCTTGCTCCACAACACAAATCGATTATGTTTTTCCAAAAGCTGCAATGGAGAATATAGTCAACAACATCAAACCTAATTCATCACATGGTTCGTAAACAGCAGGTGTAGACTAACAGTGAAATGCTTCCTGATGGGTCCTTCCCACCAATGCAGAGAGAAAGACAATAGACAAATAATAGAAACATTAAACACATAATAATACAAGTAATAATAAATACATAGTAATGAATAGTAATGATAACTAGGCTATATACACAGGGTACCAGTACTGAGTCAATGATAACTAGGCTATATACACAGGGTACCAGTACTGAGTAATGATAACTAGGCTATATACACAGGGTACCAGTACTGAGTAATGATAACTAGGCTATATACACAGGGTACCAGTACTGAGTAATGATAACTAGGCTATATACACAGGGTACCAGTACTGAGTAATGATAACCAACATCGATGGTAGAGACTGTCACGGCCCCTCCTCTGCAGTGCAGGGGCGGTTCCTCCTGCAGGCAGAGGAGGGTCGTTAGTGATTGGAGCCACCTGGGCTCAGGGTATAAAACTACCTCTCTCTCTCTCTCTCTCTCTCTCTCTCTCTCTCTCTCTCTCTCTCTCTCTCTCTCTCTCTCTCTCTCTCCTCTCTCTCTCTCTCTCTCTCTCTCTCTCTCTCTCTCTCTCTCTCTCTCTCTCTCTCTCTCTCTCTCTCTCTCTCTCTCTCTCTCTCTCTCTCTCTCTCTCTCTCTCTCTCTCTTCTCTCTCTCTCTCTCTCTCTCTCTCTCTCTCTCTCTCTCTCTCTCTCTCTCTCTCTCTCTCTCTCTCTCTCTCTCTCTCTCTCTCTCTCTCTCTCTCTCTCTCTCTCTCTCTGAATAGAATTGTAGTTCTTGAGCTAGCTAATTGAGCTAGCTAAGAGAGAGACTTAGCGTCGTCATGGACAGCAGAAAATAATTTGTATGTGTTATGCTGTAATTGGTATGTGTTATACTGTACGGGTACTAGTTGGTATGTGTTATACTGTATGGGTACTAGTTGGAATGTGTTATACTTTATGGGTACTAATTGGTATGTGTTATACTGTATGGGTACTAATTGGTATGTGTTATACTGTATGGGTACTAATTGGTATGTGTTATACTGTATGCGTACTAATTGGTATGTGTTTTGCTGTATGGGTACTAATTGGTATGTGTTATACTGTATGGGTACTAGTTGGTATGTGTTATACTGTACGGGTACTAGTTGGTTGAAGAAAGGTATGTGTTATACTATATGGGTACTAATTGGTATGTGTTATACTGTATGGGTACTAATTGGTATGTGTTATACTGTATGGGTACTAATTGGTCTGTGTTATACTGTATGTGTACTAATTGGTATGTGTTATACTGTATGGGTTCTAGTTTGTTGAAGAAAGGTATGTGTTATTCTGCATGTGTACTAATTGGTAAAGGAAAGGTATATGTTATACTTTAAGGGTACTAATTGATAAAGGAAGGTATGTTTTATACTGTATGGGTACTAATTTCTAACGGAAAGGTATGTGGTATACCCTATGGATACTAATTGGTAAAGGAAAGGACAGGCTACAGCCAGACAGGGCTGCTACAGCCAGACAGGACAGGCCTGCTACAGCCAGACAGACAGGCCTGCTACAGCCAGACAGGACAGGCCTGCTACAGCCAGACAGGACAGGACTGGCCTGCTTCAGCCAGACAGACAGGCCTGCTTCAGCCAGACAGGACAGGACAGGCCTGCTTCAGCCAGACAGACAGGCCTGCTTCAGCCAGACAGGACAGGACAGGCCTGCTACAGCCAGACAGGACAGGCCTGCTACAGCCAGACAGGACAGGCCTGCTACAGCCAGACAGGAGAGGCCTGCTACAGCCAGACAGGAGAGGCCTGCTACAGCCAGACAGGACAGGCCTGCTACAGCCAGACAGGCCTGCTACAGCATGACAGGACAGGCCTGCTACAGCCAGACAGGACTGCTTCAGCCAGACAGGTAAAAAAAAGGATAAATTGTGAAAATACTGAAAAGACAGTATAAAGGACAAGACAACTAGTTGTTGCTGAAAGGTTCCACATTAGAAATCAGGTAGAGGGCGAATCAGTGACAATGTTTGCTGCTGGGTTATTAAAACCCCCACAAGGTCGATGTCCTCCCCCCATCCCGAATAACTCTAATTAGCATAATTAAAATATCTCCATAAAACACAGTCAGTTTAAACTGTTTAAACTGAGATATCTGTTTTGTTTACATTGGCCGCATCTCAATCCTCCCATTCTGCCTTACGTTGCACTTTAGCATCTGCGGTGAAAGGTGACAGAGCTTGAGTGGTGTTTAACAGACCATGAGACATCCTGAAAAATCGGTCTTCTCACAAAAATTGTCTTTAACATCCGAACGGTTTGGCTTACAAATTAATTGATAAAAAACAAAATCTTACCTTGACTTGGAATAGCTCCAGTGCTGCGTTGGGTCGTCGTAGCCAGCTGTAAGGACCGACGCCGGGGATGAGAAGCAGGTACAGGAAGTCAAACATTTAATCAGGAACAGACATAAAACAGGACAGGAACACGGGTATACAAGGACACAAGACAATCAATCCAGAAGCCGGGAACCAGACAGATATAGGGGAGGTAATGACAGAGGTGAGTGAGTTCAGGTCAGTCCAATAATCGCTGATGCACATGACGGGGGGGGGGGGGGGGGGGGAAGGGAGGGGGCGTAATGATGATGGCAGGAGTGCGCAATGCTGGGGGGCCTGACGCCTTCGAGCGCCAGGGAGGAAGAGTGGGAGCAGGCGTGACAGCCAGCACTCTCTTCGAGCAGGGTGTTTGAGTAGGCTAAACTAGTAGCTAGCTGCATTTGCTAGCTAAGTAAGTGAAACTGAAATTAAAAAAAAATCTCTCTCTCTCTTGCTTCTCTTTAATTTTTGAAGAAATGTATTTGATCAAAACTGTTAAACTATTGTCTTTCTCTCTCTTTAAGTCAACTACTCTTCACATGTTACGCACTACAGTGCTAGCTAGCTGTAGCTCATGCTTTCAGTACTAGATTCATTCTCTGATCCTTTGACTGGATAGACAACATGTCAGTTCATGCTGCAAGAGCTCTGATAGGTTGGAGAATGTCCTCCGGAAGTTGTCATAATTACTGTGTAAGTCTATGGAAGGGGGGTGAGAACCATGAGCCGCCTAGGTTTGTATGGAAGTCAATGTACCAAAAGGAGGATGGAAGCTATCTGTCCTCCGGCTACACCATGGTGCTACCCTACAGAGTGCTGTTGAAGCTACTGTAGAACTTCAATGCAAAACAGGATGTTTTAATCAATTATTTGGTGACGTGAATATATTTAGTATAGTTTTATCTAAAAATTATAACTTTTTAAATGTTTGACTTGGGGGAGAAGGAGTTTAGGGGAGAGAGGGAGGGGTGGTGGGGGAGAGGGTGAGGAGGGGGTGTGGTGGGGAGAGCGAGGGGAGGACGGGTTGTGGGGGAGATGGAGTATGTGTGGGTTGCGGGGAGGATATATGCGGCATGGGGGAGTGTTTGTTAAGGTTTGGAGTGTGTGTGTGTGTGTGTGTGTGTGTGTGTGTGTGTGTGTGTGTGTGTGTGTGTGTGTGTGTGTGTGTGTTTGTGTGTGTGTGTGTGAAGGTTTGCCGTATGTATGTATGTGTGTTTAGAGACTAGAGTCACTAATATAAAAGTCCACCATTCACTCTTGTTATGTCTCGTGGGTTTCATAACCACGTCTTGATAACAATTCAATAATGACAGGACATGAAATTCATGTTCAACCATTTATCTCCAACATATCCCACTCCCATGATGCTCTGCGGTAAAACCACATCTCCTCCTGATTAAACTGTCCTCATTGTGAACAGACGTTTTTTTCTTCTTCCAGACTACGTCCTCTGCGGTCTGCACCAGTGTAGGAATGTAGCGTGAAACACACTTTGGTCCTCTGAGGTACTATAGTTTCTAGCTAAGACAGTTTCTCCGGGATTGAAAGCTCTGTCCTTTGCTCTCAGTTCACGATGTTTGACTTGGCTCGTCTGTTGACATTCGCACTTTGTCTCCTTTGTGTTCGGATGTTTGAGCAGGTCGGTAGCTTTGTGCGTATCTCTTTTTTCACGAGTATTGATGCAAGAGAAGCCTTTGTGGTTGCGTGAGGTATTGTTCCCATAGTTGTCTCCACAGTGTGTCCTTGGCTGTGATGGGGTCCTTGAGCTCTGTGCTGCCTTCCGTGTTCCTGTGCTGTGATAAGGCTACTGATGCCTGTGTGACCATAGGGTCAAGTATTAAAGAAACTCATCTGCAGGAACCAGAGAAAGTGTATCTGATGGGACAATACGTTTCAGAGAGCTGTGACGGTGTTCCTCATTCACTGTGTTCATAATCCGCTCAGTATTCAATGAATGCCTCGATCATCTCGTCGGTGGCCAGCTGAGAGCTGTCGAGTCATGTTTTAGTGAAATATAAACTCGTTCATTGTCAATTAAGTGCAATGTCAAGTGCAGGGTGGCAGCCAATCAGAACTTGTCTTCACCATTTTCTCTCGGACTGAGAGGAAATCAATGCAGAATGACTGGAATGCATTAGTTCGGCTAAGCAGAGAAGGGGGAGGAGAGGAGGGGAGGGATAGGGAGAGAAGGAGGAGGAGAGGAGAAGCTGGGGGGGAGGAGATGAGGGGGAGGGGAGGAGAGGAGGGGAGGGCTGGGGTGGGGTGAAGAGGGGCAGTGGGGAGACGGAGAGGAGGGCTGGGGAGAGAAGGGGACGGTTGGGGAGAAGAGGGGCAGCGGGGAGAGGAGGGGCACCAGGGAGACGGATGGGAGGGTTGGGGAGTGGAGGGGCAGCGGGGAGACAGAGGAGAGGGCTAGGGAGAGGAGTGGCAGCGGGGAGGGGAGGGTCAGCGGGGAGACATATGGAAGGGCTGGGGAGAGGAGGGAGGGCTGGGGAGAGGAGGGAGGGCTGGGGAGTGGAGGGGGGGCTGGGGAGAGGAGGGAGGGCTGGGGAGTGGAGGGGGGGCTGGGGAGAGGAGGGAGGCCTGGGGAGAGGAGGGAGGCCTGGGGAGAGGAGGGAGGGCTGGGGAGAGGAGGGAGGGCTGGGGAGAGGAAGAGAGGGCTGGGGAGAGGAGGGAGGGCTGGGTAGAGGAGGGAGGGCTGGGGAAAGGAGGGAGGGCTGGGGAGAGGTGGGAGGGCTGGGGAGACGGAGGGGAGGGCTGGGGAGAGGAGGGAGGGCTGGGGAGAGGAGGGAGGGCTGGGGAGAGGAGGGAGGGCTGGGGAGAGGAGGGAGGGCTGGGGAGAGGTGGGGAGAGGAGGGAGGGCTGGGGAGAGGTGGGAGGGCTGGGGAGAGGAGGGA
>NC_042962.1:3027161-3127161 GCF_901001165.1 Salmo trutta
CGTACTAAATACTTAAACTCTATACTATTTATACATCGTCACATACTATTTAGCAAGTACAGTTTAGTAAGAAGTATGCGGTATGCCTCGGGCCGAACGGCAGTAGCGGCTCCTGATTGGCTGAGATTTCTTCCAAATTCAACAGACGTGCACCACGTTAACCACTACGATGATAGATCACTTCCAATTGGATGAATTTCTCTAAACTGTGGATACAATAGGAAAATAGGCTTCCTCAGGCTGGTTATAGACCTACTCAGGCTGGTTATAGACCTACTCAGGCTGGTTATAGACCTACTCAGGCTGGTTATAGACTCACTCAGGCTGGTTATAGACCCACTCAGGCTGGTTATAGACCTACGCACGCTGGTTATAGACCCACTCAGGCTGGTTATAGACCTACTCAGGCTGGTTATAGACACACTCAGGCTGGTTATAGACCTACTCAGGCTGATTATAGACCTACTCAGGCTGGTTATAGACCTACTCAGGCTGGTTATAGACAGACTGTCACATTCAACCTAATGGAGTTATAGACCCACTCAGGCTGGTTATAGACCCACTCAGGCTGGTTATAGACCTACTCAGGCTGGTTATAGACCTCCTCAGGCTGGTTATAGACCTCCTCAGGCTGCTTATAGACCTCCTCAGGCTGGTTATAGACCTCCTCAGGCTGTTTATAGACCTCCTCAGGCTGTTTATAGACCTACTCAGGCTGGTTATAGACCTCCTCAGGCTGGTTATAGACCTCCTCAGGCTGGTTATAGACCTCCTCAGGCTGGTTATAGACCTCATCAGGCTGGTTATAGACCTACTCAGGCTGGTTATAGACCCACTCAGGCTGGTTATAGACCCACTCAGGCTGGTTATAGACCTACTCAGGCTGGTTATACACCCACTCAGGCTGGTTATAGCCCTACTCAGGCTGGTTATAGACACACTCAGGCTGGTTATAGCCCTACTCAGGCTGGTTATAGACCTACTCAGGCTGGTTGTAGACCTACTGAGGCTGGTTATAGACCTACTGAGGCTGGTTATAGACCTACTCAGGCTGGTTATAGACCTACTCAGGCTGGTTATAGACCCACTCAGGCTGGTTATAGACCTACTCAGGCTGGTTATAGACCTACTCAGGCTGGTTATAGACCTCCTCAGGCTGGTTATAGACCCACTCAGGCTGGTTATAGACCTACTCCGGCTGATTATAGACCCACTCAGGCTGGTTATAGACCTACTCAGGCTGGTTATAGACCCACTCAGGCTGGTTATAGACCCACTCAGGCTGGTTATAGACCTACTCAGGCTGGTTATAGACCTACTCAGTCTGGTTATAGACCCACTCAGGCTGGTTATAGACACAATCAGGCTGGTTATAGACCCACTCAGGCTGGTTATAGACCTACTCAGGCTGGTTGTAGACCTACTCAGGCTGGTTATAGACCCACTCAGGCTGGTTATAGACCCACTCAGGCTGGTTATAGACCCACTCAGGCTGGTTATAGACACAATCAGGCTGGTTATAGACCCACTCAAGCTGGTTATAGACCCACTCAGGCTGGTTATAGACCTACTCAGGCTGGTTGTAGACCTACTCAGGCTGGTTATAGACCTACTCAGGCTGGTTATAGCCCTACTCAGGCTGGTTATAGCCCTACTCAGGCTGGTTATAGCCCTACTCAGGCTGGTTATAGACCCACTCAGGCTGGTTATAGCCCTACTCAGGCTGGTTATAGACCCACTCAGGCTGGTTATAGCCCTACTCAGGCTGGTTATAGACCTACTCAGGCTGGTTATAGACCTACTCAGGCTGGTTGTAGACCTACTCAGGCTGGTTATAGACCTACTCAGGCTGGTTATAGACCTACTCAGGCTGGTTATAGACCCACTCAGGCTGGTTATATACCCACTCAGGCTGGTTATAGACCTACTCAGGCTGGTTATAGACACAATCAGGCTGGTTATAGACCCACTCAGGCTGGTTATAGACCTACTCAGGCTGGTTGTAGACCTACTCAGGCTGGTTATAGACCTACTCAGGCTGGTTATAGACCTACTCAGGCTGGTTACAGCCCTACTCAGGCTGGTTATAGACCCACTCAGGCTGGTTATAGACCCACTCAGGCTGGTTATAGCCCTACTCAGGCTGGTTATAGACCCACTCAGGCTGATTATAGACCCACTCAGGCTGGTTATAGACAGACTGTCACATTCAACCTAATGGAGTTATAGACCTACTCAGGCTGGTTATAGACCTACTCAGGCTGGTTATAGACAGACTGTCACATTCAATCTATACCATAGCAAACCATATAGGCCATCTATCCTATTTAAAAAGGACTGAAGACAGAAACAGATCATTTGGTTCAATTTCAACATATAAATTACTGAAACCAACGTGCTGTGACAAATATAAATGAAATCAAATGTCCTAGTACACAAAACGTTTCAAATTGTCACGGCTGTCGTAGGATGAAGGAGCGGACCAAAACGCAGCGTGTCTATCGTTCCACATTTTCTTTATTTAACTGTGAAACTATGCAATACATACAAATGAACTAAAGGAACAAAACAACAAACCGCGATGAAGAGTTACACTTACTCAAAAAAATCTCCCACAAACCCAGGTGGGAAAAACAAGTACTTAAGTATGATCTCCAATTAGAGACAACGATGACCAGCTGCCTCTAATTGGAGATCATCCCAAAAAAAAGCCCAACACAGAAATACCAAAACTAGAACATACCAACATAGAAAATCTAAACTAGAAAAAAAAACTGTCACGCCCTGACCTACTATACCATAGAAAATAACAGCTTTCTATGGTCTGGACGTGACACAAATGTTTAAATCAAAAAGCTGTTACACAGAAAGATGGAGACAGTCGGGTGCATCGCAAATTCAGAACTGCTGGAAAGCAACATAATAAACTAAAACACTGATCATTGGGAAGGGAGTTGTGTTGTTTGGCTACTTGAAGAGAACTAGGGCCTATCAATCGCAGCCCACCTCTTCCAATACATTGTAGGAAAGTGTGCAACTAGATGAAGAGTTGAGATGAGTAGAACATCCTGGAATTTAAAGCAGACAACAACAACAACAAAAAATCACATACTACAAAACATTCTATTTTCTTATAATGAGAATGATTAATGTGTGATTGCGTTGTTTCCCGTTATTCGTTAATTCCGGTGGCACGTCCCCATATCTAATTGATCAGCTGTTGTCAAAACCTAAATGAGTATGACATCCGGGCATATAAAGTATACTAGATTTTTGAAGTGTTGCGTACTATTCAACTGTATTTTTTCACATACAGTTTAGGTGTAGGCTGCTGCAACATTTCTGTGAAGAGTTTGTGCTGCCTTTTTATTTCAGGAGTGATGTGTTTTCCCTCTTTGCTAAATAAATACAGAGGACAGTGGAGCTACAAGCACTTTGCTAGATTACGCGCTTTGTGCCCGGCCTGCGTAACCTGTAAATTCCGTGAATCTGATTGGTCAAGACATAGAACAGAATGCACAGAACCTGCAGCACTTCGATATAAAGGACAGAGAGGCTTACTCTATATAGTGTGCCAGATGACAAATCCAGTCTCTCGAGTCATACAGCTCAAGTCCAAGATAAGTCATAAATCATACAGCTCAAGTCCGATTTAAGTCACGAGTCATACAACTCAAGTCCAAGTTAAGTCACGAGTCATACAACTCAAGTCCGATTTAAGTCACGAGTCATACAACTCAAGTCCAAGTTAAGTTATGAGTCATACAGCTCAAGTCCAAGTTAAGTCACGAATCATACAGCTCAAGTCCAAGTTAAAAACTTCTTGAGGCTACCTGGGACGTTAGCGTGCCACCTGTGGCGCACCCTATCAACAGCAGGTGCATTTCAAGAGCGGCAAATTTGAAACCAAATAAATGTACAAATTCAAATTTCTCAAACATACAACTAACTTACAGCCTTTGAAAGATAAACATCTTCTTAATCTAACCACGTTTACCGATTTCAAAAAGGTTTTACGGGGAAAGCATAAAGTTAGGTTATGTTAGGAGAGTACATTGACAATAGCTGTGTGCAATGCATTGTCGATTCAAAGACATGCCTCACCAAAACCATACAATCAGCTAAAATTATGCACTAACCTTTTACAATCTCCATCAGATGACACTCCTAGGACATTTTGTTAGACAATGCATGCATTTTTAGTTCTATCAAGTTCATATTTATATCTAAAAACAGTGTTTTACTATGGCGTTGATGTTCAGGAAATCGTTTCCCTCCAATACCGGCAGTCAAGTCATGACGACAAAATAATTAATTAATATTAGAAAACATTGCTAAAATATTATATTGTCATTCAAAGAATTATAGATTTACATCTCTTGAACGCAATGGACTTGTCAGATTTTAAATTAACCTTACTGGGAGATCACACTTTGCAATAATCTGAGCACTGCGCCAGACAAATACGCATCGCGATACAGACTAACCGCCATGTTGGAGGAATCTAAAATCGAAAATACTATATAAATAATCCATTACCTTTGATTCTCTTCATCAGATGTCACTTCCAAAGAGTCCCAGGTCCATAACGAATGTATTTTTGTTCAAAAAAGCTCATCATTTATGTCGAAAAACCTCCGTGTTGTAGCGCATGATCTAAGCCAGCCGGACTTCACTTCACTTCAAGAACGGAAAAAATATATTTCCGTTCGTTCAAACATGTCAAACGTTGTATCGCATAAATCATTAGGGCCTTTTTTAACCAGAACATGAATAAAATTCAAGGCGGACCATTGGGTTTTCTTTTAAAACGTTTCGGAATGAGAGTACCCACCATCAAATCGCGCGCCAGGGTGAATGATGGACCATCACGTTCCATGGCTCTTATTCGGTCAGATCTCACTGTAGAACACTCAAAACACTTTGTAAAGGCTGGGGACATCTTGTGGAAGCAATAGGAAGTGCCAGAATATAATTCACCCCCTTTGTTTTTCAATGGCATAGGCTCAAAGTCAATTCAACACATCAGGTATCCACTTCCTGTCAGAATCTGTCTCAGGGTTTTGCCTGCCAAATGAGTTCTGTTATACTCACAGACACCATTCAAACAGTTTTTGAAACTTTAGGGTGTTTTCTATCCATATATAATAAGTATATGCATATTGTAGTTACTGGGTAGGTGTAGGAGGCATTTAAAAATGGGCACATCTTTTTTCAAAAAATTCTCAATACTGCCCCCTATACCCTAACAGGTTAAGTCACAAATCATACAGTTCAAGTCCAAGTTAAGTCACAGGTCGTAGATGCTCAAATCAAAGTCAAGTGCCAAGTGTTTTTTCTTTATGCCAAGTCGTCTCTATGTGCAAATTTTGCGATGTGAAAAATATTTGGGTCCAAGTCACGTGACCCGAGGTCCACATCTCTGCTATTTCCGTATACCACGAATCCGTAATATGTGATTGCGTTGTTTTCCCACTATTCATTAATTAGGTATCACATCTCCATATCTAATTGATCAGCTGTTTTCAAAGCCAGAATGAGTATGACATCCGGGCATTAAAGTTAGATTTGTGAAATGTAGCATACTGTCACGCCCTGACCTGAGAGAGCCTTTTTATGTCTCTATTTAGGTTTGGTCAGGGTGTGATTTGGGTGGGCATTCTATGTCCGTGTTTCTATGTTTGGGATTTCTTTGTTTTGGCCGGGTATGGCTCTCAATCAGGAACAGCTGTATATCGTTGTTGCTGATTGGGAGTTATACTTAGGCAGCCTGTTTTTCCGTTGGGTTTTGTGGGTAGATGTTTTCCGTATAGCTACTTTGCCTTATGGAACTGTGTAGTCGTTGTTTTGTTTATTTTGTAAGTGTTCACGACGACCGTTACACATACTGTTAACTTTTCCTTTTCCGCATACTCAAACAGCCTTCTATTTAGGACGCAATTATAAATATTAGGTAGTTTCGATTTTAGCATGTAAATCTTGGTAGGGGCAGACTCCCCAAAAATATATGGAATGCATGCCAGAAAATCCAATACAAAACACAACACTAAACAATACATGACTTGCACTGTAACGGTGACAAACGGTGCCCACAAACTGTTAGGGCCTACATAAAGCTGTCCCAACAGCAGAGTCCCAACACCTTACCACTGCTACACCTGGCTATCAGCGGAGCTTTGTCTTGCAGCGAAACAGTTCATTCAGCCTCATGTACTGCCTTTCAAAACAACTTGCTTAAACAAATGTGGTTTCTACTGACAATTGAGATGTGCAAACCATGGCATAAGGGAAAGACGAGCGAATAAGAGGCGATCTGTCATTTTTGATTAAGACTTTAAGGAGCGAGCTAGGACGGACGTAGGTGATAGAAATATTTGTTCAGCACTTTTGAAATGTACAGCGACAGAATTCAGAACATGAGCCGTTCTTACTGTGATCTCCCTGTACACCAAGTCAGAACAGTAGGATAAATAAAGTGGGCATATAAGCAGACAATGAAAGCTCTTACAATATTTGATGATTACATTTCTCTAAAACAGGCTATAGGCTACATGTGCACCACCAAGTCAGAACAGTAGGCTAAGTTATGAGAGGGGAAAGGGATCAGATTATTATGGTGAGGCACATGGGCTACTAACTGTTTACTACACAACATACACTTAGTATTACTTTCTTAGTTACAGTATACATAGCATAGATAAAGCATAAATAAAGGCGCATGTTTACAAAGGTTTGAGTTAATTGAGTTGCCCCACCTGCCATGAATGATGGGTCACCACTGTTATTCGGACATGGCCACTGTGAGGAAGTTGTTCTGAACATTGTACAAAAACAGCCATCCAGAAGATTTTTCTCCTTAATTGAAATGCATTCCAGGTGACTACTTCCCAAAACCAATTAAGATGGTTTGGAATGAGTTGGACTTCAGAGGGAAGAAAAAGCATCCACCAAGTGCTCGGCATATGTGGGAACTCCTTCAAGACTGTTGGAAAGGCCTTCCAGCCTTCTGTGTTCTCTTTTCGACTCCATCTGCATATTTGCAATCAAACGCCAGAATTGTATCCATCTCCTTAGCTATCATACTCTAATTCCACTGATTTCAAAACTTGGTCCTCCAGAAAGTGTAGAGCAACACTTATGCAGTTCTACTACGTGATGTCTTTATTAAAAGCATTGTTAGAAAGGATTACGTACACATGCTGACCAGCTCATGTTATAGACAGAAGCCTTCTTCATGGCAGACCAATCCGAACTCATCTCTCAGCATGTCCAGCCCACCCATTATCTAAGCCAATCATGGCTAGTGGGAAGGTTGCCCCTTTGTCAATGGCTAAACCAACTAGGCTCTTAATTTAACAATTGTATACATATTTACAGATAGCATACATATTTGTTATTAAGCCGCATGAAAGTTCACATGTTCCAGAAGGCATTTCTGCCAACAAATGCATTTTTATAAAAAAAAAAGTTTACCTTCAAACGGCTCTAGCAAACATACGCCTAGCTTCCTGAAGTGAGTGAAATATGGAAAAAGTCAAGGGGTCTGAATACTTTCCGAATGCACGTATATATCTATATATATATATATATATCTCAATCCTGGTATTAATTGTACATATTGAAGCCTTTTTCAAATGGAGGAATTTGAATGATCTTTTCATGCACTCAAATCAATAAATCAATAAAATGAACTATTTCTGTGTCGTCTAAACCATTTGAACTATTTCTGTTACGTCTACCATTTGCTCATGATTTATTTTTATTTTTTGTTGTTGTGATTTTTCTATTCATAGGACCAAAGGCTCTCTCCAAACCATCTCAACCAATTTTGCCAGAGCTTTGTTCAACATTGAGAGCAGGTCACAGTTCCCCATCCAGTGAGATGTTCACTATTGCACAGCACAAATTACCTTCTAAACTCACACTTGCAATGGAAGAAAGTAACTGATGATCTGCTGAGCAAAGAGACCAGGAAGAGAAAAGCTGCGGAAAGTTGCTAAAGAGATCATAGAGAGAGAGAGAGAGAGAGAGATCCCTGCTCTTTCCAAGACAGAAGTGGAAAGAATGTCGATTCACTCCTCGTACAGATGGAAAACAGATTCATAAACTCCTCGAGGCTGGACCTCGGCACCGACAAAGAGGCAAGGCGGGGGGTGAAGATCAGGGTAAAATGGTGGGAGAAGGAAGTCAAAATGTTCAGATCGTTATGGATGCGTGGCCACCTGACTCTCAGGGCATAACAGGAGAACTGAATGAAAAGAAAACAGAGCTGAAGAATGCAGAAGGAAAACAGCCTCCTTCCTGAGTCCTGTGTTAAAAAAAACTGTTACATCCAGCTCATAACAATTTACATGGAAAGCAGCGTGGGCATAGTAATGGAGGAGTGGTCCTACCTGTTCTAGTCGGTCCGTCTCTTCAATCACACAAACACCCTCCTTGGCATAGCTGTGCAAACAAGGCTGGCTGAGGAAATCTCAAGAAAAGGAAGGAGCATAAAGGACTTCCGTGAAACGAAAGGGACAGTGGCAGAGTAATGTGAAGACTGAGGATGCAAACTGGCGAGGGCCCAAAAAAGGTGACGCTTTACTTTTGTTGCACTGAAACACACCAAAAAAATCCCTGCTAGGGGGATAAATATGTATAAAGGCTAGTTATATACATATAACTAAATATATATATATATATATATATATATATATATATATATGTATATATTTTTATCAGCTTTAAAATGCTCATTTCTAGAGACTTTTAGGCTGGATCCCTTCTTGATATGCAGGCGTTAACTCTCTATAAACTAACCGGTACTAATTAAAACAACAGAATACGATCTACATGATCAGTCTCGGTTTGTAAAATAAAAAGTGGTTAACGTGAACCTAACTCACAGCTAAATATTTTAAGGAAAGCAAATCCAATGTTAGTTCTTGCCTAGACTTTACTGCAAATGACACTCAAGTCTTGAGAGAAAAACAATACACTAATATTGCTGTTACCATAACAGCCTTTATAATAGAACGCTTGTTACCATGACAGCCTTTATAATAGAACGCTTGTTACCATGACAGCCTTTATAATAGAACGTTTGTTATCGTGACAGCCTTTATAATAGAATGCTTGTTACCATGACAGCCTTTATATCAGAACGCTTGTTACCATGACAGCCTTTATAATAGAACGCTTGTTACCATGACAGCCTTTATAATAGAACGCTTGTTACCATGACAGCCTTTATAATAGAACGTTTGTTATCGTGACAGCCTTTATAATAGAATGCTTGTTACCATGACAGCCTTTATATCAGAACGCTTGTTACCATGACAGCCTTTATAATAGAACGCTTGTTACCATGACAGCCTTTATAATAGAACGCTTGTGACCCCACTTATATAAATATTGCACTTGGGGGAAAAAAATAAAAGTAAAAATACTTATATTAGAAATAGAATGAAACAATCAGGCTTTCTATTTTTGCTCTATTATAGTGGCCACTTCAGTAGACATCGATTAAGTGCACAAGGCTACATAACGTTCACTGCGCAGAAATAACGTTCACTGAGGTTTTTTTTACAATAAAATAATCTCCCTCACTCACACACAAGTGTTACATTATGTCAAGTTCAACACAACAAAAGCAATATCTTTGGGCTACACTGCAGGTTATTACATTGTAACACTTTCTGCCTGTGGACATCTGATCTACAGTGTTCCAGCAGCAGAGCATGAGGCCCTTTGTGGGCATAATTGATCTCTTTCAGGCAGAGAGTACACCTGGTATACACCTTTTTATCCACTGTATTGAAGAAGAGGGAACGTTTGTGTCCTTTCACCTCGATTGGCACCCAGCTTAAGCCAGAACCAGCTCCAGCTACACTTGATCCCTGAATCCACTTGTTTAAGGTAGTTATTCCCAACGGTACACCATCGGGGGTACGCCATCGGGGGTACGCCATCGGGGGTACACCATCAGGGGTATGCCATCGGGGGTACGTTGTTGGGGGTACGCCATCGGGGGTACGCCATCGGGGGTACGCCATCGGGGGTACGCCATCGGGGGTACGCCAAATAAAAATTTGATCTTTTTTTTTTTTTAAACATTGAATTATTATTATTATTAATTTTTTTTTTTACTTTTTTTTTTCTTCACATTTTTCAAAGACTCCAGTTATAGTTTCCAACGGTGCTATACATTTGGGTGAGGTTTTTTCCTCGCCTGAGTAACCTCGTTTCACTGCCAAAAATAAAATGAAACCATCTAGTGTTTTTCAGCAAAAAAACAACATAATGTCAAATACAGGTAGCCTAGTCAAATAATGAGCATCCAATCACATTGACTGTTATTCTCTAGCGGGAATTCCACTAACGGTCCTTAAGTAGCCAAACGTAGCTGCTGCTCATGTTGGTATCTGTACTGATGGTGCAAAAGCCATGACAGGGAGACATAGTGGAGTGGAAACGCTTGTGCAAGCAGTTGCTCCCGACACCACTTGGGTACACTGCAACATCCACCGAGAGACTCTTGTTGCCAAGATGCCTGACAGCTTGAAAGACATTTTGAACACGACAGTTAACTTTGTTAAAGCAAGGCCCCTGAACTCTCGTGTATTTTATGCACTATGCAATGATATGGGCAGCGACAAAGTAACGCTTTAACAACATTCAAAAGTGCGCTGGTTATCAAGGGGCAAAGTATTGACACATTTTTTTTAAATTGAGAGACGAGTATAAAGTTTTCTTCACTGACCATAACTTTCACTTGTTTGACCAGAAGCCACTGCCAGATTTCTGGATTGGGCTGCGCTCAGAGTATCCTGCCTTGGCAAATCGCACTGTTAAGACACTGATGCCCTTTGCAACCACGTACCTATGTGAGAGTGGATTCTCGGGCCTCACTTGCATGAAAACTAAATACAGGCACAGACTGTGTGGAAAATGATTTAAGACTGAGACTCTCTCCAATACAACCCAACATTGCAGATTTATGTGCATCCTTTCAAGCACGCCCTTCTCATTAACCTGCGGTGAGTTATTCACCATTTTTGAAGAACAAATAGGGGTTTTATATGTAACATGGTTAAATAAAGAGAAAAATGATTGATTGTCATTATATTATTATTTGTGCCCTGGTCCTGTAAGAGCTCTTTGTCACTTCCCACGAGCCGGGTTGTGACAAAAACTCACACTCATCCTTATGTTTAATAAATGTATCGTATAGTGTCTGTGTGTGGCAGGCTTACAATGACGGCAAAAAACAACATTTGAGAGTACGCTGACCCTGGTGCTAGAGGGGGTACAGCTGGAGGATGAATGTTTGAAGGGGTATGCAGCTGGAGGTTGAATGTTTGAAGGGGTAGGCAGCTGGAGGTTGAATGTTTGAAGGGGTAGGCAGCTGGAGGATGAATGTTTGAAGGGGTGTGCAGCTGGAGGTTGAATGTTTGAAGGGGTAGGCAGCTGGAGGATGAATGTTTGAAGGGGTGTGCAGCTGGAGGTTGAATGTTTGAAGGGGTACGCAGCTGGAGGTTGAATGTTTGAAGGGGTAGGCAGCTGGAGGATGAATGTTTGAAGGGGTAGGCAGGTGGAGGATGAATGTTTGAAGGGGTGTGGGACTATGAGAAGTTTGGGAACCACTGATCTAAAGGATTGGTGTCCCTATACCGGGACGGTTGAGCTAACGTGCACTAATGTGATTAGCATGACAGTTGTACGTAACAGCAAACAAAGTAACTCCCCCACTCAATTTTATATTAAACTTTTCTCATCGGATCACAAATCACGTAGGTTACCTATTTTGGATTCAAAACGGCTAATTTTGCCGAAAGGTGACTAGTTTTCATCCCAGAAAACTGGTATCCTGCATTGCAGAATACTTCAATGAAAGTTCTGAGAACTTTTTATTGAAAATTAGGTAAGTGGGTTTTTATACCGGCTGTGATTGGGATTCCCATAGGGCGGCGCACAATTGGCCCAGTGTCGTCCGGGTTCGGCCAGTGTAGGCCGTCATTGTAAATAAGAATGTGTTCTTAACTGACTTGCCCAGTTAAATAAAGATTACATAAAGGTTACATATCGGTAACATAAAGGTTAAATAAAGGTTACATAAAGGTTAAATAAAGGTTACACAACTGTTACATAAAGGTTACATAAAGGTTACATATCGGTAACATAAAGGTTAAATAAAGGTTACATAAAGGTTAAATAAAGGTTACACAACTGTTACATAAAGGTTACATAAATGTTACATATCGGTTACATAAAGGTTAAATAAAGGTTACATACAGGTTAAATAAAGGTTACACAACTGTTACATAAAGGTTAACCTGTTAGGGCTAGGGGGCAGTATTTACACGGCCGGATAAAAACGTACCCAATTTAATCTGGTTACTACTCCTGCCCAGTAACTAGAATATGCATATAATTATTGGCTTTGGATAGAAAACACCCTAAAGTTTCTAAAACTGTTTGAATGGTGTCTGTGAGTATAACAGAACTCATATGGCAGGCAAAAACCTGAGAAGATTTCATGCAGGAAGTGGCCTGTCTGACAAGGTGTTGTTGTTCTTGCCTCTGTTTATTGAAGACTGAGGATCTTAGCTGTAACGTGACACTTCCTACGGCTCCCATAGGCTCTCAGAGCCCGGGAAAAAGCTGAACGATATCGAGGCAGCCTCTGGCTGAAACACATTATCGCCTTTGCCAAGTGGCCGATCAGAGGACAAAGGGCTTAGGCGCGTGCCCGAGTCGACCCAGTGATTTATTTTCTTTCGTCTGTTTACCTAATTGCAGATTCCCGGTCGGAATATTATCGCTTTTTTACGAGAAAAATGGCATAAAAATTGATTTTAAACAGCGGTTGACATGCTTCGAAGTACGGTAATGAAATATTTAGAAATCTTTTGTCACGAAATGCGCCGTGCGCGTGACCATTATTTACCATTCGGATAGTGTCTTGAACGCACGAACAAAACGCCGCTGTTGGAACATAACTATGGATTATTTTGGACCAAACCAACATTTGTTATTGAAGTAGAAGTCCTGGGAGTGCATTCTGACGAAGAACAGCAAAGGTAATCAAACTTTTCTAATAGTAAATCGGAGTTTGGTGAAGGCTAAACTTGCTGGGTGTCTAAATAGCTAGCCCTGTGATGCCGGGCTATCTACTTAGAATATTGCAAAATGTGCTTTCACCGAAAAGCTATTTTAAAATCGGACATATCGAGTGCATGGAGGAGTTCTGTATCTATAATTCTTAAAATAATTGTTATGCTTTTTGTGAACGTTTATCGTGAGTAATTTAGTAAATTGTTAGTAAATTCGCCGGAAGTTTGCGGGGGGTGTGCTAGTTCTGAACGTCACATGCTAATGTAAAACGCTGGTTTTTGATATAAATATGAACTTGATTGAACAAAACATGCATGTATTGTATAACATAATGTCCTAGGTGTGTCTTCTGATGAAGATCATCAAAGGTTAGTGCTGCATTTAGCTGTCTTCTGGGTTTTTGTGACATTATATGCTAGCTTGAAAAATGGGTGTCTGATTATTTCTGGCTGGGTACTCTTCTGACATAATCTAATGTTTTGCTTCGTTGTAAAGCCTTTTTGAAATCAGACAGTGTGGTTAGATTAACGAGAGTCTTGTCTTTAAAATGCTGTAAAATAGTAATATGTTTGTGAAATTGAAGTAATAGCATTTCTAAGGTATTTGAATATCGTGCCACAGGATTCAACTGGCTGTTACGTAGGTGGGACGATTTGGTGCCACCTGCCCTAGAGAGGATAAAGGTTACATAAAGGTTACATAAAGTTTACATAAAGGTTACATAAAGGTTACACACACACACAAGTGGGTTTTTTATCTTTGTCCACATCATTTCTCCTGTTGATGTTTTTTCATACTGGTTGTATTTTCTTGTTATTTTGCCTTTTATTTACTGCCACAGGAATCAACTAGGACTGAACAAAATGTCCCAAGCACCCCCTGCATCATCATCCCAAGCACCCCCTGCATCATCATCCCAAGCACCCCCTGCATCATCATCCCAAGCACCCCCTGCATCATCATTCCAAGCACCCCTTGCATCATCATCCCAAGCACCCCCTGCATCATCATTCCAAGCACCCCTTGCATCATCATCCCAAGCACCCCCTGCATCATCATCATCATGGGTTTGTAGTCTGAGTTGTTTTCATTTTCTTCTCCCAACTATTTAAAGTAGAACTCTGACCATAGTTTACTTTTCACTCCAATTCTCTCCAATGTATTCTTGTTCACCCCATCACTGGAACAGGATGAGGTCGCCAACTACAGTGCCCTCCGTAATTATTGGGAGAGTGAAGATTTACTGTAAAAGTTTGCATTTGAAATGAAACAATTACTTTGAGGTTAAAGTGCAGACCGTCAGATTTAATTTCAGGGTATTTTCATCCATATCGGGTGAATCGTTCAGAAATTACAGCACTTTTTGTACGTAGTCTCCCCATTTTAGGGAACCAAAAGTTTTAGGACAAATTCACTTTTGTGTATTAAAGTACTAAAAGGTTAAGTATTTTGACCCATATTCATAGCACACAATAACTACATGAAGCTTGTGACTACAAAGAGACATTTTAATGGTGAGAGGTTAGCATGTCTTGGGGTTATGATATAAAATGCGAACCTCTCCAATTATTGTAATGGTGAGAGGTTAGCATGTCTTGGGGGTAAGTTATTTGTGCGTTTGTAACTTTCTCACTCATCATAACTCACTATTAATTCAGGATTATCAGTAATAATGGCAGCATCCACATTAATGTAGAAGTGTTTAGAAACATATTCTATTCTTATTTACAATAAAAGTGACTCCAAAATGACACAATACATTATTTACCATTAATTTCTATTGGGAACAACATAATCTGAAACACAACCAAAACAAACAGCAAATGCTTCCAACAAATGTGTCGAGTCACAAGCTTGGTGTATTCCTTGTGTGCTATGAATATGGAACCAAATACTTGACTTGTATTACTTTAATACACATATAAAATACTTTTTCCCTGTTATGGTTGTCGTCGGTGATGGAGGACCAAAACGCAGCAGGTATGTGTATGCTCATCTTGATGTTTTATTAACTTTCAAAATGAATACCAAAATAACAAAACACGAGAACTAACGAAATGAACGAATAACAACAACAAACAGTCTGGCAAAGCATAAGGCTAAACACAGAACAATCACCCACGAATCACAAACACAAACACACCCCAATATATGGGACTCTCAATCAAAGGCAAAGAGAAAACACCTGCCTTCAATTGAGAGTCCCAACCCCAATTAATCACCCATAGACATACACTCACTAGATTCCACATAGACATACATAAACCTAGACCATAAACCAAAACCCCGGAAATACTAAATCAAACACCCTTTAAACAAACACACCACCCTGAACCACATAAAACAAATACCCTCTGCAACGTCCTGACCAAACTACAATACTAATTAACCCTTATACTGGCCAGGACGTGACATTCCCAAAGCTGTTGGTCCCTTAAAATGGAGTATGTAAAACAAAAAGTGCTGTAATTTCTAAACGGTTCACCCGATATGGATGAAAATACCTTCAAATGAATGCTGACATTCTGCGCTTTAACCTCATAGTCATTGTATAGTTATAAGTCCAAAGTGCTGGAGTACAGAGCCAAAACAACAAACACATGTGTTATTGTCCCAATGCTTTATGATGGTGTAATAAGTTTGCCTGTTTAAGCTATCATGCCAACTCCTTGTCAATCACTGTCATGTTCGGTTTTTGCACAAACAGTTGGCAGACAGATCTGGGACCATGCTAGTAATATGTAACTATGACGACTAAATTATAAAATAAATATATGGAAACAACTTTCAACAAGAACGCCGTCTAGATTCTATTGTCTTTTAATTCATCAAATGCTTTTTGATATATATTGAAAAACCTCATAGTCATTGTTTGATTTCAAATACAAACTTTTAGAGTATAGAGCCAACAGAAGAAAACATGCTGCACTGTCTCAATAATTACAGAAGGCACTGTATACAACTGTATTAGTAATCCTAATCTGAGATGCTGTGATTACAGGTCCTGGTATTAGTAATCCTAATCTGAGATGCTGTGATTACAGGCCCTGGTATTAGTAATCCTAATCTGAGATGCTGTGATTACAGGTTCTGGTATTAGTAATCCTAATCTGAGATGCTGTGATTACAGGTCCTGGTATTAGTAATCCTAATCTGAGATGCTGTGATTACAGGTCCTGGTATTAGTAATCCTAATCTGAGATGTTGTGAGTACAGGCCCTGGTATTAGTAATCCTAATCTGAGATGTTGTGATTACAGGTCCTGGTGTTAGTAATCCTAATCTGAGATGTGGTGATTACAGGCCCTGGTGTTAGTAATCCTAATTTGAGATGTTGTGATTACAGGCCCTGGTATTAGTAATCCTAATCTGAGATGATGTGATTACAGGCCCTGGTATTAGTAATCCTAATCTGAGATGTTGTGAGTACAGGCCCTGGTATTAGTAATCCTAATCTGAGATGCTATAATTACAGGCCCTGGTATTAGTAATCCTAATCTGAGATGTGATTACAGGTCCTGGTATTAGTAATCCTAATCTGAGATGTTGTGATTACAGGTCCCGGTGCTAGTAATCCTAATCTGAGATGCTGTAATTACAGGCCCTGGTATTAGTAATCCTAATCTGAGATGTGATTACAGGTCCTGGTATTAGTAATCCTAATCTGAGATGCTATAATTACAGGCCCTGGTATTAGTAATCCTAATCTGAGATGTGATTACAGGTCCTGGTATTAGTAATCCTAATCTGAGATGTTGTGATTACAGGTCCCGGTGCTAGTAATCCTAATCTGAGATGCTGTAATTACAGGCCCTGGTATTAGTAATCCTAATCTGAGATGTGATTACAGGTCCTGGTATTAGTAATCCTAATCTGAGATGTTGTGATTACAGGTCCTGGTATTAGAAGTCCTAATCTGAGATGTTGTGATTACAGGTCCTGGTATTAGTAATCCTAATCTGAGATGCTGTGATTACAGGTCCTGGTATTAGTAATCCTAATCTGAGATGATGTGATTACAGGCCCTGTTATTGGTAATCCTAATCTGAGATGTTGTGAGTACAGGCCCTGGTATTAGTAATCCTAATCTGAGATGCTGTAATTACAGGCCCTGGTATTAGTAATCCTAATCTGAGATGTGATTACAGGTCCTGATTAATGACCAAATTGTAGCATTATCTGCTTTTTTGTGACATCTTATGTTGTGATCTTTGGTCTTAAATTCTTGTTTCAGGTGAGGTACAATTCAAGATGACCAGAAAAACAATCAATGACTACATAACCTGCCAATTTACTAGAACTGTGCATCATGTCTTGCCTGTTCTATGTCTTGAACATAAAATACCCGAAGGAGGCATCATTCACCCTGGAGTTCGTACAAAGGTAATACAATGTCTCCAGATCCTTTGTCCTAATTAACAGTGGATAATATTCGCCTTTTTTTCCAGTCGCAACTCAAGATCCAGTAGAAGCAGTGTTACCGTAGTATTTAAATGATTGATGTGGCATGAGGTACGGATAGAAGAAAGCGTTGAAAGGTTTATTTTCAAAAGAACTCCTTTGCTTACTCAAACGCCATTTTGTTCTTTAGAAGCTTTTTTTTGTCATAGGAGATGGTAACAGCAACATTATGTACAAAACAAGTTACGAAACAACGCAGAGAAAAAAAACTAAACAAAATAGCATGATTTGTTGAGGGCCGATAAGAAGGCAGCCCTACCCGTCGGCGCCACTGTTCTGCAGTGTGCTGGAAGAAAGGGTCTAACTCCTGGTCTCTACAGTAGCTCTGTCTGAGGATCCCTGAGGCCATCGCATCTGAATCCACTAAAGCTACACGCTTGAGCACCGTTTGCCAAACGTCATTCCACAACTATTTCCATGTCTTCCAATTTACATTATAGGTGTGTGTGTGTGTGTGTGTGTGTGTGTGTGTGTGTGTGTGTGTGTGTGTGTGTGTGTGTGTGTGTGTGTGTGTATCCGCTGGAGCACCGGTGCCGAGACAGAAACAAATATACACACACACACTATACAAACACACACACACCCACACACTAGAGAAACACAGAGAGAGAGAGAGACACTCACAAATACACACACACTCAGGGACATTATGTTATGTTCAATCTGCTGTTGAACTACTAAAGAGAATGCTGAACATGGAATCTAAATTCATGATCACAAGCTGCCTCTGGGCCTTAGCTGCAGGCAGGCTGGCTATGCAGTATTTCTGTGTGCATTGATGCTACTAGCAATGCATTTCCAATGAGACGTGGCCTTTGTGGCACAACAGACACAGAAAGAAACTAGCTAGCACTGATAGTACAACTGTTAATAAGTGTTCATATGTCCTGATAACCAGAGTACACATCCTGCTGGGGCTTTGGAGCACCAGGACTCTCCTGGAGAAAGAAAAGGGATAAGTTCTAGTGACCGGTTGGGAACCACCGTAACCATGAAACACAAGGAGGTAAGATTTAAATAGGATGAAAATTTATACAAAAAATAATAATATTAGGAATTCATATCATGACCCCTTCAGTGGAATCTATTCCACCCTGACCCCTTTAGTGGAATCTATTCCACCCTGACCCCTTTAGTGGAATCTATTCCACCCTGACCCCTTTAGTGGAATCTATTCCACCCTGACCCCTTTAGTGGAATCTATTTCACCCTGACCCCTTTAGTGGAATCTATTCCACCCTGACCCCTTCAGTGGAATCTATTCCACCCTGACCCCTTTAGTGGAATCTATTCCACCCTGACCCCTTTAGTGGAATCTATTCCACCCTGACCCCTTTAGTGGAATCTATTTCACCCTGACCCCTTTAGTGGAATCTATTCCACCCTGACCCCTTCAGTGGAATCTATTCCACCCTGACCCCTTTAGTGGAATCTAATTTAATATTAAGATTTCAGCAAATAGGATGAACATTAGGAATAGGTAGAATGGAAATTAATACAAAATGATATAGGCCACCCACTGAAGGGGTCAGGGTGGAATAGATTCCACTGAAGGGGTCAGGGTGGAATAGATTCCACTAAAGGGGTCAGGGTGGAATAGATTCCACTGAAGGGGTCAGGGTGGAATAGATTCCACTAAAGGGGTCAGGGTGAAATAGATTCCACTGAAGGGGTCAGGGTGGAATAGATTCCACTGAAGGGGTCAGGGTGGAATAGATTCCACTGAAGGGGTCAGGGTGGAATAGATTCCACTAAAGGGGTCAGGGTGAAATAGATTCCACTAAAGGGGTCAGGGTGGAATTGATTCCACTAAAGGGGTCAGGGTGGAATAGATTCCACTAAAGGGGTCAGGGTGGAATAGATTCCACTAAAGGGGTCAGGGTGAAATAGATTCCACTAAAAGGGTGTTGTGGAAACTCTTACACAGGGACACTCGAAGTCAATCTTAAATTATTCATTGTTTATTATCAGCTAGCTGGAGAGGTTCCAACAAACTTGATACAGAAGCTCTGAGGTCCAAGCAGTTGACTTATATACGGCTATAAACAGACAAGTTATATTTACATCAATAATTCATTATTACAATTTTGTTTCATAACATGTGACCGACCAATACCTCACGAGTCTTCTCTCTAAGCCGAGACCTTGAAACTGAGATATCTTTCATTCTCAAAACAAAGTTCTGTGCGTACTGCCAAATTTCAGCTACTGATAGTGAGGATTTGTTCAGTCAGTCACTTGAATGAACACAGAAATTAGTTTATAGAAAAGCACAAACATAGAACATACAATGTTCCATCACATTCCATCCTCTTGTCACTTGTGTCATAATAGTCATCACTGTCACAGTATCCATCGTGGATTTGAAAGGAGGACCAAGGCGCAGCAGAAGTGTGGACACTTATGTTTCTTTAATTAACAAAACAAGTAAAGTATCCACTGGGAAAAACAATAAACAAAACAATGAACAGTACTCACGATACGACAGTGCAGCAGGCTAAACCAAAAAAAGCAGTGCTCACCACAATTCCCCACAACCCCCAGTGACAAACATACTCCTACATATATGACTCCCAATCAGGAACAACGATCCCCAGCTGTTCCTGATCAGGAGTCACAAGACACAGAGAACATTCAAACACACACACACACAAGACTGCCACGTCCTGACCCCCAAACTACTACAACAGCTCCATCTGCTGGTCAGGACGTGACAATTACATTTTAATGTAAGCATTTAGATGTTAGCTTCTATATCAAAACATTCTATACTCCTATTAAAGAAAGGGAAATCAACACAGAAAAAAACAATACACTTCATCATTTCAAACCCTTCATTCTGGGTTGTACAATCCAATTAGTATGGTAATACAATAATCATAATAAATGTTATACTTTTATTCACAGGAGTGAATTTATAATAAAAAAAATACACACACATACACAGCATGTTAAAGAAAACAATTTAGACAAACTAAGAAAAAACACGCTGCTGCCATTTTGGCAACTTCCGAACAGGGATTCCAACCAAGTTGCAGGCGTCCACTCTGGTTGTGGAGAATTATTCTTAGCAACAGTGGCAATGTATTCAGCGAGATCAGTCACATTAGAAGAGCGATCTGGGACAAAAGTACAACATTCATCGCCAATGATTAATCGCACAATTGGCCCCCCCTTGACCTGCCAATTTACGCAATTATTTTAGCATTGCCTATTTTCTCTATGTCTCTAGAGATCTCCTGAATTTGGTCTAGGGCACACGCATATTGACATTCAAAGAGAAAATATATATATTTTTTAAATAGAGAGAGAAAACATGTTATAACAGTTTCAGACCAACCTTGATAAGAATGAGAAATGGGGCAAGGTTAGCCCCATCTGCAATCTACCGGCTCTCCTCACAATTTAGGGACAAAGCTCGCCTTTCCAATAGAAGCCTCACCTTTCCAAATCATAATTATAAGTATTGATAAATGATCCAACACACATTTAGAATGATAGTCCTTAGTGCTTCATAATTTGTTATATGACTTTCATTTAAGACCCTAAACTTAGTACACACTGATACTGGCAGAATGTACATTTACATTGACATACAGTATATTCATCTTTTATTTCCATCATTAACTATTCTCATCACTTGTGGTAATGACAGATTGGTATTTCAATGCATTCTTAATCTAAATTACTATACATTTCGCAGTGTGGAGACGTCCACAATTATCCTGATAACCCAAATAAACAGTTTTGGATAAGCCTGTCACGTCCTGACCAGTATAAGGGGTTATTTGTTATTGTAGTTTGGTCAGGACGTGGCAGGGGGGTATTTGTTTAGAGTGTTTCGGGGTTTGTTGGGCTATGTGTTTATGTAGAGGGGTGTTTGTTTAGAGTGTTCCGGGGTTTTTGATAATTGTTCTGGTTTTTGTATTTCTATGATTTTCTAGGTTGTGTATTTCTTTGTTGGCCTGGTATGGCTCTCAATCAGGAACAGCTGTACATCATTGTTGCTGATTAGGAGTCATACTTAGGTAGCCCTTTATTCACCTGTGGTTTGTGGGAAGTTGTTTTTTGCACTGCTGTGTTTAGCCTGCAATACTGTGCGTTCGTTCGTTTTCTTGTTTTGTTATTTAAGTGTTCAATAAAAGTTAAAATGAGCACTCAACCCGCTGCGCCTTGGTCTACTACATACGACGACCGTTACAAAGCCTAAATCAATTACGGGTACGGTTGACCACCACCCGCACTCATCCTTCTAGCGTTTCTTCATGTTCTTCTTCAGATAATGTTTTAGTTAAGATGGCGCCGGAGAACAAGGCTGACATTTTACGTATCCCTAACCAATTGTGTTTTTTTGCTCTGTTTGCAACTGTCACGTCCTGACCAGCAGATGGAGCTGTTGTAGTAGTTTGGGGGTCAGGACGTGGCAGTCTTGTGTGTTTGAATGTTCTCTGTGTCTTGTGACTCCTGATCAGGAACAGCTGGGGATCGTTGTTCCTGATTGGGAGTCATATATGTAGGAGTATGTTTGTCACTGGGGGTTGTGGGGAATTGTGGTGAGCACTGCTTTTTTTGGTTTAGCCTGCTACACTGTCGTATCGTGAGTACTGTTCATTGTTTTGTTTATTGTTTTTCCCAGTGGATACTTTACTTGTTTTGTTAATTAAAGAAACATGAGTGTCCACACTTCTGCTGCGCCTTGGTCCTCCTTTCAAATCCATGATGGATACTGTGACAGCAACTTATTTTTTCACTTATTTTGTGCATAATGTTGCTGCTACTGTCTCTTATGACCGAAAATAACTTCTGGGCATCAGAACTGCGGTTACTCACCACAGACTGACAGAATCCTTTTTTTTCCTTAACGAGTCTGACGAGCCCGACGTGAATAATATACTGCTTCTCTGGGAACAGGCCCAGATCTCCGTCATTTGCTTGAAGAGAAGGCGGAGAAAAAGGGGCAAGAGGGCCGGCTGCCTTCTGGGAATTCGTAGGTGATCGAATAAACCCCCACTTCCTTCCATTCTGCTAGCAAACATGCAATCTTTGGAAAATAAAATTGATGATCGAGGCGGAATATTAAACTACCAACGGGACAATCAAAACGACATTATCAACATACAGCTGGGACAGAACAGCGGCGTCTGGTAATACAAGGGGAGGTGGACTATGTATTTTCGTAAATAACAGCTGGTGCATGATAACTAAGGAAGTCTCGAGATTTTGCTCACCTGAGGTAGAGTATCTCACGATAACATCCCACGGAGCACCATTAAATCCATGATAAAAAAATGGAAAGAATATGGTAACACAACAAACCTGCCAAGAGAGGGCCGCCCACCAAAACTCACAGACCAGGCAAGGAGGGTATTAATCAGAGAGGCAACGAAGAGACCAAAGATAACCCTTAAGGAGCTGCAAAGTTCCACAGCAGAGATTGTAGTATCTGTTCATAGGACCACTTTAAGCCGTGCACTCCAAAGAGCTGAGCTTTATGGAAAAGTGGCCAGAAAAAAATCCATTGCTTAAAACCTGTTGGGGATAGGGGGCAGTATTTGCACAGCCGGATAAAAAAACATACCCAATTTAATCTGGTTACTACTCCTGCCCCGTAACTAGAATATGCATATAATTAGTAGATTTGGATAGAAAACACCCTAAAGTTTCTAAAACTGTTTGAATGGTGTCTGTGAGTATAACAGAACTCATATGGCAGTCAAAACCCTGAGACAAATCCTAACAGGAAATGGAAATCTGATGTGTGGAATCACTTTCAAACCTTTGCCATTGAAACACACAGGGGCTTATTAATCATTTAGCACTTCCTAAGGCTTCCACTAGATGTCGACAGTCTTTACAAAGTGGTTTGAGTCTTCTATGGTACAAACTGACCCAAAGAGAGGCTGTGGAACTTGGTCACAGGGGAGGGCCATTTACTACAATGACGAGGCCGCCCATGGCTACCCTCCCCTTTCGAAACATTTAGTAAGACAATGCAATCGTCCGCCTTGAATATTATTGAAGCTCTCGTTGAAAAAGGCCTAAAGATTTATGTTATACAACGTTTGACATGTTTGAACGAACTTAAATATTTTTTTTTTGCACATTCGTGACGACAAGTCCCGAACACTACGGTACATTTTGAGTAGCTTTCGGAACGTGCTAAGAAGAAGGAACTATTGGGACATAAATTATTAACTTTTTCGAACAAAACTACATTTGTTGTGGACCTGGGATTCCTGGAAGTGCCTTCTGATGAAGATAATCAAAGGTAAGGGAATATTTACAATAGTATTTTTGATGGTTGATGGCTCCAAGATGGCGCTAACATGAATTGCCTAGCCTATTTTTCTGAGCATACCAGTCGTTTATTGCAAAGTGTGATTTCCCAGTAAAGTTATTTTTAAATCTGGCAAAGCGGTGGCATTCACGAGATGTTAACCTGTTAGGGCTAGGGGGCAGTATTTACACGGCCGGATAAAAAACGTACCCGATTTAATCTGGTTACTACTCCTGCCCAGTAACTAGAATATGCATATAATTATTGGCTTTGGATAGAAAACACCTTAAAGTTTCTAAAACTGTTTGAATGGTGTCTGTGATTATAACAGAACTCATATGGCAGGTAAAAACCTGAGAAGATTCCATGCAGGAAGTGCCCTGTCTGACAATTTGTTGTCCTTCTGTTGCATCTCTATCAACATTACAGCATCTGTGCTGTGACGTGACACTTTCTAAGGCTTCCATTGGCTCTCTAAAGCCTCCAGAAAGTGGAATGGGGTGTCTGCTGTCTCTGGGCAAAGTACAGCAGCAGAGTTTGTAAGTGGTCAGCCTGGGGACAGTGAGACTGAGATGCGCATTCACGAGACTTCTTTCAGCCTTTGAATGAATACAACGTTGCCCGGTTGGAATATTATCGCTATTTTACTGCCCCCTATCCCAACGAAGTTAACACCTTTTTGGTTACTACATGATTCCATATGTGTTATTTCATAGTTTTGATGTCTCACTGTTATTCTACAATTTAAAAAATAGTAAAAATAAAGAAAAACCTTGAATGAGTAGGTCTGTCCAAACTTTTGACTGGTACTATATATATATATATATATATACTGCTCAAAAAAATAAAGGGAACACTTAAACAACACAATGTAACTCTAAGTCAATCACACTTCTGTGAAATCAAACTGTCCACTTAGGAAGCAACACTGATTGACAATAAATTTCACATGCTGTTGTGCAAATGGAATAGACATCAGGTGGAATTTATAGGCAATAAGCAAGACAGCCCCAATAAACGAGTGGTTCAGCAGGTGGTGACCACAGACCACTTCTCAGTTCCTATGCTTCCTGGCTGCTGTTTTGGTCACTTTTGAATGCTGGCGTTGCTTTCACTCTAGTGGTAGCATGAGACGGAGTCTACAACCCACACAAGTGGCTCAGGTAGTGCAGCTCATCCAGGATGGCACATCAATGCGAGCTGTGGCAAGAAGGTTTGCTGTGTCTGTCAGCGTAGTGTCCAGAGCATGGAGGTGCTACCAGGAGACAGGCCAGCACTTCAGGAGACGTGGAGGAGGCCGTAGGAGGGCAACAACCCAGCAGCAGGACCGCTACCTCCGCCTTTGTGCAAGGAGGAGCAGGAGGAGCACTGCCAGAACCCTGCAAAATGACCTCCAGCAGACCACAAATGTGCATGTGTCTGCTTAAACGGTCAGAAACAGACTCCATGAGGGTGGTATGAGGGCCCGATGTCCACAGGTGGGGGTTGTGCTTACAGCCCAACACCGTGCAGGACGTTTGGCATTTGCCAGAGAACACCAAGATTGGCAAATTCGCCACTGGCGCCCTGTGCTCTTCACAGATGAAAGCAGGTTCACACTGAGCACGTGACAGACGTGACAGAGTCTGGAGACGCCGTGGAGAACGTTCTGCTGCCTGCAACATCCTCCAGCATGACCGGTTTGGTGGTGGGTCAGTCATGGTGTGGGGTAGCATTTCTTTGGGGGGCCGCACAGCCCTCCATGTGCTCGTCAGAGGTAGCCTGCCTGCCATTAGGTACCGAGATGAGATCCTCAGACCCCTTGTGAGACCATATGCTGGTGCGGTTGGCCCTGGGTTCCCCCTAATGCAAGACAATGCTAGACCTCATGTGGCTGGAGTGTGTCAGCAGTTCCTGCAAGAAGAAGGCATTGATGCTATGGACTGGCCCGCCCGTTCCCCAGACCTGAATCCAATTGAGCACATCTGGGACATCATGTCTCACTCCATCCACCAACGCCACGTTGCACCACAGACTGTCCAGGAGTTGGCGGATGCTTTAGTCCAGGTCTGGGAGGAGATCCCTCAGGAGACCATCCACCACCTCATCAGGAGCATGCCCAGGCGTTGTAGGGAGGTCATACAGGCACGTGGAGGCCACACACACTACTGAGCCTCATTTTGACTTGTTTTAAGGACATTACATCAAAGTTGGATCAGCCTGTAGTGTGGTTTTCCACTTTAATTTTGAGTGTGACTCCAAATCCAGACCTCCATGGGTTGATAAATTGGATTTCCATTGATTATTTTTGTGTGATTTTGTTGTCAGCACATTCAACTATGTAAAGAAAAAAGTATTTAATAAGATTATTTCATTCATTCAGATCTAGGATGTGTTGTTTAAGTGTTCCCTTTATTTTTTTGAGCGGTGTATATATTTTTACAACATAACACAATTGTCATCTCATTGTTATTATTCATGTCTTGTCAATGTTTATTTACTATTATAATATTTTTTGTAAAAAATTATAAAGATTTTTTTTTACGGTCTTTTCAGTACTGGCATCATTTTGGCATTCTGATAGGTTTTCCATAATCGTTGACTTCACTGGTGTGTCAGTGTTTACGTTGTTGCTTTGTAATGTTTGAGTAATGTTCTTTCAGGCTGACGCTTGCTTCTTCCCACCGGATAAGGGAAGTCCATTAAGGTTTCTTAAGTCCATTAAAGTCCAAGGAGTTTTCCACTGGGGATTTTGTTTCATGGGTTTTTAACAGGTGTCTCCGGTTCCTTTTGTAGGTTCTCGTTTGGTGTTTATACTACGTACGACCGTGGCTGGTCATGTTTTCCAAGTACAGCTACTTGTTGCCATTTGTTGTCTTGTATGATTCTGAGTGGTTCTGCTTCCTTCATGACCGAAAGCTGACGTGTGCCTTGGTCAAAGTAGTGGTTTTATCTCTGTTGTCTGCTTGTAAGACGGAGCCTGACATCATGCTGATAGAGTCTCTCTGTTGTCTGCTTGGTAGAAGGAGCCTGACATGGTGATGGAGTCTCTCTGTTGTCTGCTTGTGAGACAGAGCCTGACATGGTGATGGAGTCTCTCTGTTGTCTGCTTGTGAGACAGAGCCTGACATGGTGATGGAGTCTCTCTGTTGTCTCCTTGTGAGACAGAGCCTGACATGGTGATAGAGTGTCTCTGTTGTCTGCTCGTGAGACGGAGCCTGACATCATGCTGATAGAGTCTCTCTGTTGTCTCCTTGTGAGACGGATCCTGACATGCTGATAGAGTCCTGGCTCTAACAATCTCTTTGATGTCGGAAACTTTTGTCTTCAGCCTTTCCTATTAGTAGTTGTGCAGGTGAGATACCTACTCCATCCAGGAGTGTGTTTCTGTACTCAAGGAGAATTATGTTAGGATCTCCGGTGCTGTCTCGTGTTGTTTTTTTTTTCAACAGGATTTTTCTGAACTGCTCTCTCAGCTTGGCCGTTTGACTGTGGAAATCTATGCCTCGACGTGACATGTTTAAACTCCCAGCTGGTAGAGAACTCTGACATTTCTTGATTCACCAACTGTCTTCCATTGTCGGAGCACAAAACGTTGGGCAACCCATGCCTTGCTGAGATCGACTTTAGTTCTGTAATGATGTGTTTACTTGTTGTTCCACTGAGCGTGGAGATTTCTTGGTAGTTTGAGTAGTAATCCTCACATAGTAGATAGTCTGTGTTGTTGTTATGGAAGAGTTCCACTCCAATTTAGGCCCAAGCTCTCTCTGGGATTGGATGAGACATGAGCGAGTCTCTTTGGTTTTAGTTTTTACTGCACATTTTGTTGCAACATTAGCCATGCCTGGCCAGAACAGAACATCACTTGTTCGTTCCTTACAAATTATAAACGTTTCTAAAAAGTTTTGAACTTTTGAACAGCAGTCCATCTGAGTATGTCAAGTCCTCTCTGAAGGTCCAGTAGTGCTGTATTTTCTTTGCAACTTTCCATCTTGTGTCTGGCCATCCTTTTTTAACTGTTTCTGTGACCAGTCTTAACTCTTCATCTTCTGCTGTTGACGTTTTGATTTGCTGCACTTTCTCTTCTGAAAGAGGAAGTTATTGAGTGATGTAGTTTACATCCAGCGACAGGTAGCCAAGTAGTTACAGTGTTGGACTAGTAACCGAAAGGTTGCAAGATCAAATCCCCGAGCTGAAAAGGTAATAATCTGTTGTTCATCCCCTGAACAAGGCAGTTAACCCACTGTTCCTAGGCTGTCATTGTAAATAAGATTTTGTTCTTAACACTGACTTGCCTAGTTAAATAAAACATCAAGCAATTTGTCTTGCTGTTCCTTCAAATATGCTTGGCTCAGTGCATCTCCTTTTCTGGTTTGTATGTCACATGTAGTCTGGCTTGTGTTTTCTGGAGTGACTTATTGAATATTGTTTCCAAGGGCTTATGGTCTGACTCTACCTGGATCTGGTTTCCATGTAGGTTTTGATAAAACTTCTCACAGCCATACAATATTGCCAGTAGATCTTTTTTTCAATTTGAGCGTATCTCTTTTGACAGTTTGTGAGGTATCTCTTAGAGATTTGCAAGATACTGCAACATTCCCATGAACTTCTGAAGCGTTGCTTTGTCCTCTGGCTCTGACATTTATTGTATTGCTCTGACCTCATTTGCAGACAAGCTCTGTTTCACTTCAATTGTCCCAATGAACATGTCCTCATTTCCTGCTGTCATCTCCCTGTCAATGCTCACCTGCATTGCTTGCTGTTTTGGGGGGTTTTAGGCTGGGTTTCTGTACAGCACTTTGTGACATCAGCTGATGTAAGAAGGGCTTTATAAATACATTTGATTGAATGCCGTGAATCCTCCGCTTTTCTATCTGTGTGAGCGAGGAGGGCATTTTTGTCATAATAATTATTTTTCCGTGACGTGCTTTACCTATCTGACCGTATGCTGGACCGTATGCTGGACCATATGCTGGACCGTATGCTGGACCGTATGACCGTATGCTGGACCGTATGTTGGACCGTATGCTGGACCGTATGCTGGACCGTATGACCGTATGCTGGACCGTATGACCGTATGCTGGACCGTATGCTGGACCGTATGCTGGACCATATGACCGTATGCTGGACCGTATGACCGCATGCTGGACCGTATGACCGTATGCTGGACCATATGACCGTATGCTGGACCGTATGCTGGACCGTATGCTGGACCGTATGACCGTATGCTGGACCGTATGACCGTATGCTGGACCATATGACCATATGCTGGACTGTATGCTGGACCGTATGCTGGACCGTATGCTGGACCGTATGCTGGACCGTATGACCGTATGCTGGACCGTATGACCGTATGCTGGACCGTATGACCGTATGCTGGACCGTATGGTCATATGCTGGACCGTATGCTGGACCGTATGCTGGACCGTATGCTGGACCGTATGACCGTATGCTGGACCATATGACCGTATGCTGGACCGTATGCTGGACCGTATGCTGGACCGTATGACCGTATGCTGGACCGTATGACCGTATGCTGGACCATATGACCGTATGCTGGACCGTATGGTCATATGCTGGACCATATGCTGGACCGTATGCTGGACCGTATGCTGGACCGTATGACCGTATGCTGGACCATATGACCGTATGCTGGACCGTATGCTGGACCGTATGCTGGACCGTATGCAGGACCGTATGCTGGACCGTATGCTGGACCGTATGCTGGACCGTATGCTGGACCGTATGACCGTATGCTGGACCGTATGACCGTATGCTGGACCGTATGACCGTATGCTGGACCGTATGGTCATATGCTGGACCATATGCTGGACCGTATGCTGGACCGTATGCTGGACCGTATGACCGTATGCTGGACCATATGACCGTATGCTGGACCGTATGCTGGACCGTATGCTGGACCGTATGCTGGACCGTATGACCGTATGCTGGACCGTATGACCGTATGCTGGACCATATGACCGTATGCTGGACCGTATGCTGGACCGTATGCTGGACCGTATGCAGGACCGTATGCTGGACCATATGCTGGACCGTATGCTGGACCGTATGCTAGACCTTATGACCGTATGCTGGACCATATGACCGTATGCTGGACCGTATGCTGGACCGTATGCTGCACCGTATGCTGCACCGTATGACCGTATGCTGGACCATATGACCGTATGCTGGACCGTATGCTGGACCGTATGCTGGACCGTATGACCGTATGACCGTATGCTGGACCGTATGACCGTATGCTGGACCATATGACCGTATGCTGGACCGTATGCTGGACCGTATGCTGGACCGTATGCTGGACCATATGACCGTATGCTGGACCGTATGCTGGACCGTATGCTGGACCGTATAACCGTATGCTGGACCATATGACCGTATGCTGGACCGTATAATGGACCGTATAATGGACCGTATGACCGTATGCTGGACCGTATGACCGTATGCTGGACCATATGACCGTATGCTGGACCGTATGCTGGACCGTATGCTGGACCGTATGCTGGACCGTATGACCGTATGCTGGACACCTCAACTTCATCATGAAGCATTTTTAGCTGTCTTTGGCTCTGGTTAATTTCACTACAACGGCAAATGTCTATTACTCTAGCTAGCAGGAGATCTGGGTTTTTTTCCCCTGAGTAATCTGCCTCGCACTTGGCCATTTTGTGATTCTACACACAATTCTGTACCGTATCAGTGACTCGGTAAGTTGTTGAAACTCTCTTTTGCTTTATGATTTAGATCAGTCACATAAGCATCAGTTTGTCATTGACTCTGTTTGTCCTTGATCCTGTTTGTCCTTGACCATGTTTGTCCTTGACCATGTTTGTCCTTGACGATGTTTGTCCTTGCACTCTGTTTGTCCTTGACTCTGTTTGTCCTTGACTCTGTTTGTCCTTGACTATGTTTGTCCTTGACTATGTTTGTCCTTGACTATGTTTGTCCTTGACTATGTTTGTCCTTGCACTGTCTTAAAAAAAGATATGCCTCAGGTTCGTCAGATTTTTTTCTTGTCTCACAGTACGTTCGGAAAAGCTCTTTTAATACATCCAAGTCGTCAACATCATCGTCAAAAGTATTGAATACATTGATCGCATCATCTCTGGCTACGTGCAGGAATGTGGCACATTTAACTTTTTAAGATTTCTCTGAGATGCCACTGGAGATGATATGAAGGTTGAATTTTCGGCCAGATTTCCTTCTACTCTCAGAGTAGTTGGTCTCATGTTTCAGAACGTTGAGCTTTTTTTTACTTTTTAACTTCAGACACCATGTAATATATTAGAACACTGAGGCAGGGATGCGGGGAGAAGAACAATGTTTATCTGATGTCATGGGTCAAGTGCAAGTCCAGAGCCAGATTGAGACTTTTATTACCAGAAGTGAGAAGCACTGTGGCAAATATTGACATTGTGAGGCTCGGCAAGGTTCAACATTTTTCATTCAAGGAACTATGCGTGAGTTCCTGGAATGTTTCAGTAGCACCAGATGTTAATGCTTCTCTGAGGTCAGATCCAGGAGAAAGACAGAAAGGGCAGGTGAGAATAGTGAGGATACAATCAGGTCTTTCTATATTTGACACAATTCAAACTATCAACTTCAAAGACTTGAAGATCCCATAAACTGCTACATGTACAAATGATGGGCTGTTAAACTTAGCTGAACCATTTGAGTTGCACCCCCCCGCCACCCCCTTTGCCCTCAGAACGGCTTCAATTCGTTGGGGCGTGGACTCTAAAAGGTGTCGAAAGTATTCAACAGGGATGCTGGCCCATGTTGACTCCAATGCTTTCCTTAGTTGTATCAAGTTGGCTGGATGTCTTTTCGGTGGTGGACCATTCTTGATACACGTGGGAAACCCTTGAGTGTAAAAAAAAAAACAGCAGCGTTGCAGTTCTTGACACACTCAAACTGGGCACATACTACCATACACCGTTCAAAGGCACTTACATTTTGATTGTTGGCACACATACACAATCCATGTCCCAACTGTCTCATGGCCTAAAAAGGCTTCTTTGACACAACTCCTCCTCTTCTTCTACACTGATTGAAGTGGATTTAACAAGTGACATCAATAAGGGATGATAGCTTTCACCTGGATTCACCTGGTCAGTCTCATGGAAAGAGCAGGTGTTCCTAATGTTTTGTACACTCAGTTTAAAGCTACTAGCTAGCATTTGCTCGCAGTACAGTGATACAGAAATTGTAGTGTTTTTTCCCAGTGGTACTATAGAGAATATTGTCAGCCATGCTTGAAGGAGATGCTCCAGTTGCACCCCACTGGAGGAAAGTACAGATCTCTGATGAAGGTGTCTTTACAAGAACAGCGAGGGGAACAGCTCCACTCATGTTACCCTCCTTTTTCCCTCTGTTTGCTCTCTCTTCTCTCCTCTCCTCTTCTTCCTCATCTCCTCTCTCTTCCTATCCTCTCTCTCAAAAGACCAGCAGGCCACCATACCTCCCATGAATACATCAGTGATGTTTATGATGAGGGAGGATCGTTTGGCCTTGTTTCTATTACAACGCATTGGATGACTGTCATTCATATTCCATTCACCCAGTTCAACGTAACAGTGATAGGTTTAGGCTACCAGGCGATACTCAAATTCTTCCTATATCCATCACGAGGTTGCTATAACCTAGCCTATGAATGAAAGTTTACAACGTAGGTGCACACAGGTCGAGAGAAAATGTAAGGTGACATACAGTGACGCATTCAATACCGCCTTGCATACTCTTGCCTGCATCTAGCTGATCTAGGGTGGAATCATTAGTCCAACAGTTACAATTTGCAAACAAGAGTTTCTATTGGACAAAATTCAGGTATGTTTATCCCCGTTTCGTTCTGTTTGCTTCTGTTCCAAAAACTTTTTTTCAACAGAATCGGCGGAATGAATACACCTCTGATCACGTGTAAACACAGTTCACTTTCATAGCAGCCACGTTCTATTCCTTCTCGCATCTATGCGCTCTCCTCCCCTCCCATTTTCCCTTTGTTTGTGGAATTCAACACATCAGCTGTATGTGACCAGGTGAAAAAAAATATAAACTTGCCAAACCAAACCATGTCATAACCACTACACACAGCCTACATCGTTGTCACCATATTAGCTAAAGTAACATCCTAGTCAACATAGCTAATAGAACTAACGCGTTAGTAAACCCGCTACAATCAGCAGTAAACCTTACAGTCTAACCAGTTTAGAGTTTACACCGGTGTGGCCCGGTGGAAAGACATTTATAAAACCGAAAGCTTACCTTGACTTGGAAGAGTTCCAGCGTTGGATAGTCATAGCCAGTTAGCTAGCATAGCATTCCTCTGTTTGAGCTGGGTGTTTGAGTAACTAAACTAGCTAGCTGTATTTGTGACACTGAAAGTGAAAAAAAAGAAATCTCACTCTCTCTCTTGCTTTTCCTTAATTTTTTAAGAAAAGTATTTGTTCAAAACTGTTCAACTATTGTCTTACTCTCTCTTTGAGTCAACTACCCACCACATGTTATGCACTGCAGTGCTAGCTAACAGTAGGTTATGCTTTCAGTACTAGATTAATTCTCTGATCCTTTGACTGGCAAGACAACATGTCAGTTCATGCTGCAAGAGCTCTGATAGGTTGGAGGACATCTTCCTGGAGTTGTCATAATTACTGTGCAAGTCTATGGAAGGGGGTGAGAACCATGAGCCTCCTAGGTTTGTATTGAAGTCAATGTACCAAGACAAGGATGGAAGCTAGCTGTCCTCTGGCTACCCCATGGTGCTACCCTACAGAGTGCTGTTGAGGCTACTGTGGACCTTCATTGCAGGGTGTTGAAATCAATTATTTGGTGACATGTGAATATATTTAGTATATTTTTATCTAAAAAATAATATCTTTTTTTTAAATGCTTTAGCATTTTTATTTTTATGAAATTCACTGAGGAGGATGGTCCACTGGAATACATGCCATCCATGCAGCCTACAGACAGGCCTTCTTGTTGACAGCCCATTGCAGCCTTGACTCAGGGCAGAGAGAGCCATGGGTGTATCACTACTGCTAAACCAGCCCCTGAGTCTCAAACCCGCTAGGCCAGCACTAATAACCGCTGTACTCCTCCAACCCCTGGTCCCTGGACTCTTCAGTCTCCAAGGTCCCTCGGTCCTCCAGCCCAGTGTCTCCAGCCCCTAGACCCTGGACTCTTCAGTCCCCTGGTCCCTCGGTCCTCCAGCCCAGTGTCTCCAGCCCCTGGTCCTTGGACTCTTCAGTCCCCTGGTCCCTCAGTCCCCCAGCCCAGTGTCTCCAGCCCCTGGTCCCTGGACTCTTCAGTCCCCTGGTCCCTCAGTCCCCCAGCCCAGTGTCTCCAGCCCCTGGTCCCTGGACTCTTCAGTCCCCTGGTCCCTCGGTCCTCCAGCCCAGTGTCTCCAGCCCCTGGTCCCTGGACTCTTCAGTCCCCTGGTCCCTCAGGCCCCCAGCTCAGCATCACTAATCACCCTCCCCAGGTTGTACCCAGATAGTCCCTGAGTTCTCGTCAGTCCCCAAGCCCAGTCCAGTCCCCCTACTCCCCAGCCCGGCCACTCTAACCCCCAATCCTCTCCTTCTCTAGTCCTCCAGTCTATTGTCACTAATCACCCTTTTCAGGCAGGATGTAGCCAGGCCTTCCTTGTCACCCTGCCAGTCCAGCGACTCTCCCAAGGCCTGAGTCTCAAACCCCCAGACCTTCACTCCTTAGTATCTGTACTCCCTCCACTCAAGACAGGCAGGCCTGCTCTCTTTCTGTCACCAAGAGAGAGATCGGAGGGAAAAGAGAGGGAAAGTAAGAAAGAAAAAAAAAGAGGAGAAAGGCATGCAGCTCTGGGGCTGGCTGGCTGGCTGCCTGCCTGGCTGACGCAGGCTCATTAATGAAGAGCTAAATCAAAACCAAATACAGTTTGGGCTCCGGCTCCCCACAGATGCACTCCATCACAGGGATGTACTTCCATTATTTAGCAACATAAAAAAACAAATGATAGAGCTGGAACTGGGAGGCAAATAGTGGTAGAGAGAGGTAGATGGAGGTATAGAGGGGTAGAGAGGGGTAGAGAGGGGTAGAGAGGGTAAATGGAGGTATAGATGGGTAGAGGGAGGTAGAGAGGGGTAGAGAGGGGTAGAGGGAGGTAGAGAGGGTAAATGGAGGTAGAGAGGGGTAGAGGGAGGTAGAGAGGGGTAGAGGGAGGTAGAGAGGGGTAGAGGGAGGTAGAGAGGGGTAGAGGGAGGTAGAGGGGGTAGAGAGGGGTAGAGAAGGGTAGATTGAATTAGAGAGGGTAGATTGAGGTAGAGAGGGGTAGAGGGAGGTAGAGGGGGTAGAGAGGGGTAGAGAAGGGTAGAGAAGGGTAGATTGAATTAGAGAGGGTAGATTGAGGTAGAAAGGGGTAGAGGGTGGTAGAGAGGGGTAGAGAAGGGTAAAGGGAGGTAGAGAGGGGTAGAGGGAGGTAGAGAGGGGTAGAGAGGGGTAAATGGAGGTAGAGAGGGGTAGAGGGAGCCAGAGAGGGGTAGAGAAAGATAGAGGGAGGTAGAGGGAGGTAGATGGGGTAGACAGTGGAAAAGGGAGGTAGAGAGGGGCAAAGAGGGGTAGAGAGGGGTAGATGGAGACCGAGAGGGGTAGATGGAGGTAGAGGGAAGTAGAGGGAAGAAGAGAGGGGTAGAGAGGGTAGAAAGGGGTAGAGAAGGTTAGAGAAGGGTAGATTGAATTTGAGAGGGTAGATTGAGATAGAGAGGGGTAGAGGGAGGTAGAGAGGGGTAGAGGGAGGTAGAGGGTAGAAAGGGGTTGAGAGGGGTAGAGAAGGGTAGATGGAATTAGAGAGGGTAGATTGAGGTAGAGAGTGGTAGAGGGAGCCAGAGAGGGGTAGAGAAAGATAGAGGGAAGTAGAGGGAGATAGAGGGAGGTAGAGAGGGGTAGACAGTGGTAGAGGGAGGTAGAGAGGGGCAGACAGGGTTAAAGGGCTACAGAGAGGGAGACAGAGAGGGGTAGGGGGAGACAGAGAGGGGTAGAGGGAGAAATAGAGGGCTAGAGAGGGGTAGAGGAGGACAGAGGGAAGTACAGCGGGTTAGAGGGAGGTAGAGAGGGGCAGAGAGGGTTAAAGGGCTACAGAGAGGGAGACAGAGAGGGGTAGGGGGAGACAGAGAGGGGTAGAGGGAGGTAGAGAGGGGTAGAGATTGGTAGAGGGAGGTAAATGGAGGTAGAGAGGGGTAGAGATGGGTAGAGGAGGACAGAGGGAAGTACAGCGGGTTAGAGGGAGGTAGAGAGGGGTAGAGAGGGTTAGAGGGAGGTAGAGAGGGGTAGAGAGGGTTAGAGGGGAGGTAGAGAGGGGTAGAGAGGGGTAGAGTGAGGTAGAGGGAGGTAGAGGGAGGTAGAGGGAGGTAGAGAGTGGTAGACGGAGGAAGAGAGGGGTAGAGAGAGGTAGACGAGGGGTAGAGAGTGGTAGAGAGAGGTAGAGCGGGGGAAGAGGGAGGTGGAGATGTGTAGAGCGAGGTAGAGAGGTGTAGAGGGAGGTAGAGAGGTGTAGAGGGGAGGTAGAGAGGGTTAGATGGAGGTAGAGGGAGGTAGAGAGGTGTAGAGGGAGGTAGAGAGTGGTAGACGGAGGAAGAGAGGGGTGGAGAGAAGTAGAGAGTGGTAGAGAGTGGTAGAGAGAGGTAGAGTGGGGAAGAGGGAGGTGGAGATGTGTAGAGCGAGGTAGAGAGGTGTAGAGGGAGGTAGAGAGGGTTAGAGAGGGGTAGATGAGGTAGAGAGGTGTAGAGGGAGGTAGAGAGTGGTAGACAGAGGTAGAGGTAAGTAGAGAGTGGTATACAGATGTAGAGAGTGGTAGACAGAGGTAGAGGGAGGTAGAGGGAGGTAGAGAGTGGTAGAGAGTGGTAGAGAGAGGTAGAGAGGGATAGAGGGAGGTGGAGAGGTGTATAGGGAGGTAGAGAGGTGTAGAGGGAGGTAGAGAGGGGTAGATGCAGGTAGAGAGGGTTAGAGAGGGGTAGATGGAGGTAGAGAGGTGTAGAGGGAGGTAGAGAGTGGTAGACAGAGGTAGAGGTAAGTAGAGAGTGGTATACAGATGTAGAGAGTGGTAGACAGAGGTAGAGGGAGGTAGAGGGAGGTAGAGAGTGGTAGAGAGAGGTAGAGAGGGATCGAGGGAGGTGGAGAGGTGTATAGGGAGGTAGAGAGGGGTAGATGCAGGTAGAGAGGGTTAGAGAGGGGTAGAGGGAGGTAGAGAGGGGTAGAGGGAGGTAGAGAGGGGTATAGGGAGGTAGAGGTAAGTAGAGAGTGTTATACAGATGAAGAGAGTGGTAGAGAGGTGTAGAGGGAGGTAGAGAGGGGTAGATGGAGGTAGAGAGTGGTAGACAGAGGTAGAGGTAAGTAGAGAGTGGTATACAGATGAAGAGAGTGGTAGACAGAGGTAGAGGGAGGTAGAGATTGGTAGACGGATGTAGAGAGTGTTAGAAGGAGGTATAGAGGGGTAGAGGGAGGTAAAGAGGTTTAGAAGGAGGTAGAGGGAGGTAGAGGGAGGTAGAGGGAGGTAGAGGGAGGGAGGGGGTTAGAGGGAGATAGAGGGAGGAAGATAGTGGTAGAGGGAGGTAGTGGGAGGTTGAGGGTAGAAAGGGGTTGAGAGGGGTAGAGAAGGGTAGATGGAATTAGAGAGGGTAGATTGAGGTAGAGAGTGGTAGAGGGAGCCAGAGAGGGGTAGAGAAAGATAGAGGGAAGTAGAGGGAGATAGAGGGAGATAGAGAGGGGTAGACAGTGGTAGAGGGAGGTAGAGAGGGGCAGACAGGGTTAAAGGGCTACGGAGAGGGAGACAGAGAGGGGTAGGGGGAGACAGAGAGGGCTAGAGAGGGGTAGAGGAGGACAGAGGGAAGTACAGCGGGTTAGAGGGAGGTAGAGAGGGGTAGAGGGAGGTAGAGGGAGGTAGAGAGGGGTAGAGAGGGTTAGAGGGAGGTAGAGAGGGGTAGAGAGGGTTAGAGGGAGGTAGTGGTAGAGGGAGGAAGATAGTGGTAGAGGGAGGTAGTGGGAGGTTGAGGGAGGGAGGGGGTTAGAGGGAGATAGTGGTAGAGGGAGGAAGATAGTGGTAGAGGGAGGTAGTGGGAGGTTGAGGGAGGTAAAGATGGGTAGAGGGAGGTAGAGGGAGGTAGTGGGTGGTAGAGGGAGGTAGAGAAGGGTATGGGGTGTAGAGGGAGGTAGAGGGAGGTAGAGGGAGGTAGAGGATGACAGAGTGAAGTACAGAGGGGTAGAGAGGGTTAGAGGGAGGTAGAGAGGGGTAGAGAGGGTTAGAGGGAGGTAGAGAGGGGTAGAGAGGGTTAGAGGGAGGTAGAGAGGGGTAGAGAGGGTTAGAGGGAGATAGAGAGTGGTAGATAGTGGTAGAGGGAGGTAGAGATTGGTAGACGGATGTAGAGAGTGTTAGAAGGAGGTATAGAGGGGTAGAGGGAGGTAAAGAGGTTTAGAAGGAGGTAGAGGGAGGTAGAGGGAGGTAGAGGGAGGTAGAGGGAGGTAGTGGGTGGTAGAGGGAGGGAGGGGGTTAGAAGGAGATAGAGGGAGGAAGATAGTGGTAGAGGGAGGTAGTGGGAGGTTGAGGGAGGTAAAGAGGTTTAGAAGGAGGTAGAGGGAGGTAGTGGGAGGTTGAGGGAGGTAGAGGGAAGAAGAGAGGGGTAGAGAGGGTAGAAAGGGGTAGAGAAGGTTAGAGAAGGGTAGATTGAATTTGAAAGGGTAGATTGAGGTAGAGAGGGGTAGAGGGAGGTAGAGAGGGGTAGAGGGAGGTAGAGGGTAGAAAGGGGTTGAGAGGGGTAGAGAAGGGTAGATGGAATTAGAGAGGGTAGATTGAGGTAGAGAGTGGTAGAGGGAGCCAGAGAGGGGTAGAGAAAGATAGAGGGAAGTAGAGGGAGATAGAGGGAGGTAGAGAGGGGTAGACAGTGGTAGAGGGAGGTAGAGAGGGGCAGAGAGGGTTAAAGGGCTACGGAGAGGGAGACAGAGAGGGGTAGGGGGAGACAGAGAAGGCTAGAGAGGGGTAGAGGAGGACAGAGGGAAGTACAGCGGGTTAGAAGGAGGTAGAGAGGGGTAGAGGGAGGTAGAGGGAGGTAGAGGGAGGTAGAGGGAGGTAGAGGGAGGTAGAGAGGGGTAGAGGGAGGTAGAGGGAGGTAGAGGGAGGTAGAGGAATGCAGAGGGAAGTACAGAGGGGTAGAGGGAGGTAGAGAGTGGTAGACGGAGGAAGAGAGGGGTAGAGAGAGGTAGACGAGGGGTAGAGAGTGGTAGAGAGAGGTAGAGAGGGGTAGAGGGAGGTAGAGAGGGTTAGATGGAGGTAGAGGGAGGTAGAGAGGTGTAGAGGGAGGTAGAGAGTGGTAGACGGAGGAAGAGAGGGGTGGAGAGAAGTAGAGAGTGGTAGAGAGTGGTAGAGAGAGGTAGAGTGGGGAAGAGGGAGGTGGAGATGTGTAGAGCGAGGTAGAGAGGGGTAGATGGAGGTAGAGAGGTGTAGAGGGAGGTAGAGAGTGGTAGACAGAGGTAAAGGTAAGTAGAGAGTGGTATACAGATGTAGAGAGTGGTAGACAGAGGTAGAGGGAGGTAGAGGGAGGTAGAGGGAGGTAGAGAGTGGTAGAGAGAGGTAGAGAGGGATCGAGGGATGTGGAGAGGTGTATAGGGAGGTAGAGAGGTGTAGAGGGAGGTAGAGAGGGGTAGATGCAGGTAGAGAGGGTTAGAGAGGGGTAGAGGGAGGTAGAGAGGGGTAGATGGAGGTAGAGAGTGGTAGACAGAGGTAGAGGTAAGTAGAGAGTGGTATACAGATGAAGAGAGTGGTAGACAGAGGTAGAGGGAGGTAGAGATTGGTAGACGGATGTAGAGAGTGTTAGAAGGAGGTAAAGAGGGGTAGAGGGAGGTAAAGAGGTTTAGAAGGAGGTAGAGGGAGGTAGAGGGAGGTAGAGGGAGGGAGGGGGTTAGAGGGAGATAGAGGGAGGAAGATAGTGGTAGAGGGAGGTAGTGGGAGGTTGAGGGAGGTAGAGGGAAGAAGAGAGGGGTAGAGAGGGTAGAAAGGGGTAGAGAAGGTTAGAGAAGGGTAGATTGAATTTGAGAGGGTAGATTGAGGTAGAGAGGGGTAGAGGGAGGTAGAGAGGGGTAGAGGGAGGTAGAGGGTAGAAAGGGGTTGAGAGGGGTAGAGAAGGGTAAATGGAATTAGAGAGGGTAGATTGAGGTAGAGAGTGGTAGAGGGAGCCAGAGAGGGGTAGAGAAAGATAGAGGGAAGTAGAGGGAGATAGAGGGAGATAGAGAGGGGTAGACAGTGGTAGAGGGAGGTAGAGAGGGGCAGAGAGGGTTAAAGGGCTACAGAGAGGGAGACAGAGAGGGGTAGGGGGAGACAGAGAGGGGTAGAGGGAGACAGAGAGGGGTAGAGATGGGTAGAGGAGGACAGAGGGAAGTACAGCGGGTTAGAGGGAGGTAGAGAGGGGTAGAGGGAGGTAGAGGGAGGTAGAGAGGGCTAGAGAGGGGTAGAGGAGGACAGAGGGAAGTACAGCGGGTTAGAGGGAGGTAGAGAGGGGTAGAGGGAGGTAGAGGGAGGTAGAGAGAGGTAGAGAGAGGTAGACGAGGGGTAGAGAGTGGTAGAGCGGGGGAAGAGGGAGGTGGAGATGTGTAGAGCGAGGTAGAGAGGTGTAGAGGGAGGTAGAGAGGTGTAGAGGGGAGGTAGAGAGGGTTAGATGGAGGTAGAGGTAAGTAGAGAGGTGTAGAGGGAGGTAGAGAGTGGTAGACGGAGGAAGAGAGGGGTGGAGAGAAGTAGAGAGTGGTAGATAGTGGTAGAGAGAGGTAGAGTGGGGAAGAGATTGGTAGACGGATGTAGAGAGTGTTAGAAGGAGGTATAGAGGGGTAGAGGGAGGTAAAGAGGTTTAGAAGGAGGTAGAGGGAGGTAGAGGGAGGTAGTGGGTGGTAGAGGGAGGGAGGGGGTTAGAGGGAGATAGAGGGAGGAAGATAGTGGTAGAGGGAGGTAGTGGGAGGTTGAGGGAGGTAAAGATGGGTAGAGGGAGGTAGAGGGAGGTAAAGAGGGTTAGAAGGAGGTAGAGGGAGGTAAGGAGGGTAAGAAGGAGGTAGAGGGAGGTAAAGAGGGGTAGATTGAATTAGAGAGGGTAGATTGAGGTAGAGAGGGGTAGAGAGGGGTAGAGAGTGGTAGACAGAGGTAGAGGTAAGTAGAGAGTGGTATACAGATGAAGAGAGTGGTAGACAGAGGTAGAGGGAGGTAGAGATTGGTAGACGGATGTAGAGAGTGTTAGAAGGAGGTATAGAGGGGTAAAGAGGGGTAGAGAGGGGTAGATTGAATTAGAGAGGGTAGATTGAGGTAGAGAGGGGTAGAGAGGGGTAGAGGGAGGTAGAATGAGGTAGAGGGAGGCAGAGGGAGGTAAAGAGGGGTAGAGAGGGGTAGATTGAATTGGAGAGGATAGATTGAGGTATAGAGGGGTAGAGAGGGGTAGAGAGAGGTAGAATGAGGTAGATGGAGGTAGAGGGAGGTAAAGAGGGTTAGGAGGTAGAGGGACGTAGAGGGAGGTAGAGAGGGTTAGGAGGTAGAGGGAGGTAGAGGGAGGTAGAGGGAGGTAGAGGGAGGTAGAGGGAGGTAGAGAGGGTTAGGAGGTAGAGGGACGTAGAGGGAGGTAGAGAGGTTTAGGAGGTAGAGGGACGTAGAGGGAGGTAAAGAGGGTTAGGAGGTAGAGGGACGTAGAGGGAGGTAGAGAGGGTTAGGAGGTAGAGAGGGTTAGGAGGTAGAGGGACGTAGAGGGAGGTAGAGAGGGTTAGGAGGTAGAGGGAGGTAGAGGGAGGTAGAGGGAGGTAGAGGGAGGTAGAGGGAGGTAGAGGGAGGTAGAGAGGGTTAGGAGGTAGAGGGAGGTAGAGGGAGGTAGAGGGAGGTAGAGAGGTTTAGGAGGTAGAGGGACGTAGAGGGAGGTAGAGAGGGTTAGGAGGTAGAGGGACGTAGAGGGACGTAGAGAGGGTTAGGAGGTAGAGGGACGTAGAGGGACGTAGAGAGGGTTAGGAGGTAGAGGGACGTAGAGGGACGTAGAGAGGGTTAGGAGGTAGAGGGACGTAGAGGGAGGTAGAGAGGGTTAGGAGGTAGAGGGAGGTAGAGGGAGGTAGAGGGAGGTAGAGGGAGGTAGAGGGAGGTAGAGAGGGTTAGGAGGTAGAGGGAGGTAGAGGGAGGTAGAGGGAGGTAGAGGGAGGTAGAGGGAGGTAGAGAGGGTTAGGAGGTAGAGGGAGGTAGAGGGAGGTAGAGAGGGTTAGGAGGTAGAGGGACGTAGAGGGAGGTAGAGAGGGTTAGGAGGTAGAGGGAGGTAGAGGGAGGTAGAGGGAGGTAGAGGGAGGTAGAGGGAGGTAGAGGGAGGTAGAGAGGTGTAGGATTACGTGTGCAGCACTACTCTTCCGATGCCCTTTAAAGCCTCATCACCTGGGAAAGACAAAATGAACAGACTGATTCTAAAAAATGAAATCTTCTTATTTTAAAACTCTTTGGTTATCTATAGTTTAATCATTTCCCTGAAAACGTTAATGTCTTTCTCAGCAGTAAATCATGTCTCGTTAGTCTCCAACTTCCTCCTGGTCCCTCTCTAGATGAAAGAATCGGCAGAGTTGCAGAATTATTGCTAATGGGATCTTTATTAGTGAAATTATTGTCTACGGAGAAAGTAATAATTTAGTTCTCAATGTCAAGAAACTATAGTGTACAATGCCATCTAATAAGAGCTTAAACTAAGGAATTAATTAATCTTTATCACACTGGTTCCATCCCCACCTCTGTGATTGGTCTAATCATCACAGAGATCTCAGGAATTATATACTGTATGTGGGCAGAAAGAGAAAGAGAGAGAGCAGAGAGAGACCTTGACAAACCTTGACAAAGTACAGGCTCAGTGAGCACAGCCTCGCCATTGAGAAGGGTAGACACAGGAAAACCTGGCTCCCTGTAGAGGAAAGGTTGTGCAACCACTGCACCACAGCAGAATCTGAGACAGAGCTGCATTTCCTGACAAAATGTTTAAAAAAAAAATAAAACAATTAACATGTCATTTCCCCAAATTTGAAACCCTTATTTAAGGTTTCAAAAACCTCTCTGATGACGAAAGGCTATCCGTCTTGTTGGAGGAGGACGCAGAGAGCTGTGAGTTGGCAGCGCACTACATTGCTGCCTGCCTCTCTCTCTCTCTCTCGATTCAATTAAATCAAATTATATTTGCTTTATTGGCATAGAGAGAGAGAGAGAGAGAGAGAGAGAGAGAGAGAGAGAGAGAGAGAGAGAGAGAGAGAGAGAGAGAGAGAGAGAGAGAGAGAGAGAGAGAGAGAGAGAGAGGAGAGAGAGAGAGAGAGAGAGAGAGAGAGAGAGAGCGAGAGAGCGAGAGAGAGAGAGATCTACTTTTGAGCTGCTGTTCCATAAAAACTGTGTATTTTCCACTGGGTTATTGAATGAGGTGTGTGTATTTTCCACTGGGTTATTGAATGAGGTGTGTGTATTTTCCACTGGGTTATTGAATGAGGTGTGTGTATTTTCCACTGGGTTATTGAATGAGGTGTGTGTATTTTCCACTGGGTTATTGAATGAGGTGTGTGTATTTTCCACTGGGTTATTGAATGAGGTGTGTGTATTTTCCACTGGGTTATTGATGAGGTGTGTGTATTTCCACTGGGTTATTGAATGAGGTGTGTGTATTTTCCACTGGGTTATTGAATGAGGTGTGTGTATTTTCCACTGGGTTATTGAATGAGGTGTGTGTACCTTCCACTGGGTTATTGAATGAGGTGTGTGTATTTTCCACTGGGTTATTGATGAGGTGTGTGTATTTTCCACTGGGTTTATTGAATGAGGTGTGTGTATTTTCCACTGGGTTATTGAATGAGGTGTGTGTATTTTCCACTGGGTTCTTGAATGAGGTGTGTGTATTTTCCACTGGGGTTATTGAATGGGTGTGTGTATTTTCCACTGGGTGATGAGTGTGTATTTTCCACTGGGTTATTGAATGAGGTGTTGTATTTTCCACTGGGTTATTGAATGAGGTGTGTGTACCTTCCCACTGGGTATTGAATGAGGTGTGTGTATTTTCCACTGGGTTATTGAATGAGGTGTGTGTATTTCCACTGGGTTATTGAATGAGGTGTGTGTATTTTCCACTGGGTTATTGAATGAGGTGTGTGTATTTTCCACTGGGTTATTGAATGAGGTGTGTGTATTTTCCACTGGGTTATTGAATGAGGTGTGTGTATTTTCCCTGGTTATTGAATGAGGTGGTGTGTATTTTCCACTGGGTTATTGAATGAGGTGTGTGTATTTTCCACTGGGTTATTGAATGAGGTGTGTGTATTTTCCACTGGGTTATTGCATGAGGTGTGTGTATTTTCCCACTGGGTTATTGAATGAGGTGTGTGTATTTTCCACTGGGTTATTGAATGAGGTGTGTGGTAGTTTCCACTGGGTTATTGGAATGAGGTGTGTGTATTTCCACTGGTTATTGAATGAGGTGGTGTGTATTTTCCACTGGGTTATTGAATGAGGTGTGTGTATTTTCCACCTGGGTTATTGAATGAGGTGTGTGTATTGTCCACTGGGTTATTGAATGAGGTGTGTGTATTTTCCCACTGGGTTATTGAATGAGGTGTGTGTATTTTTCCACTGGGGTTATTGAAATGAGGTGTGTGTATTTTCCACTGGGTTATTGAATGAGGTGTGTGTATCTTCCACTGGGTTATTGAATGGGGTGTGTGTATTTTCCACTGGGTTATTGAATGAGGTGTGTGTATTTTCCACTGGGTTATTGAATGAGGTGTGTGTATTTTCCACTGGGTTATTGAATGAGGTGTGTGTATTTCCACTGGGTTATTGAATGAGGTGTGTGTATTTTCCACTGGGTTATTGAATGAGGTGTGTGTATTTTCCACTGGGTTATTGAATGAGGTGTGTGTATTTCCACTGGGTTATTGAATGAGGTGTGTGTATTTTCCACTGGGTTATTGAATGAGGTGTGTGTATTTCCACTGGGTTATTGAATGAGGTGTGTGTATTTTCCACTGGGTTATTGAATGAGGTGTGTGTATTTTCCACTGGGTTATTGAATGAGGTGTGTGTATTTTCCACTGGGTTATTGAATGAGGTGTGTGTATTTTCCACTGGGTTATTGAATGAGGTGTGTGTATTTTCCACTGGGTTATTGAATGAGGTGTGTGTATTTTCCACTGGGTTATTGAATGAGGTGTGTATTTTCCACTGGGTTATTGAATGAGGTGTGTGTATTTTCCACTGGGTTATTGAATGAGGTGTGTGTTTTTCCACTGGGTTATTGAATGAGGTGTGTGTATTTTCCACTGGGTTATTGAATGAGGTGTGTGTATTTCCACTGGGTTATTGAATGAGGTGTGTGTATTTTCCACTGGGTTATTGAATGAGGTGTGTGTATTTTCCACTGGGTTATTGAATGAGGTGTGTGTATTTCCACTGGGTTATTGAATGAGGTGTGTGTATTTTCCACTGGGTTATTGAATGAGGTGTGTGTATTTTTCCACTGGGTTATTGAATGAGGTGTGTGTATTTTCCACTGGGTTATTGAATGAGGTGTGTGTATTTTCCACTGGGTTATTGAATGAGGTGTGTGTATTTTCCACTGGGTTATTGAATGAGGTGTGTGTATTCTTCCACTGGGTTATTGAATGAGGTGTGTGTATTTTCCACTGGGTTATTGAATGAGGTGTGGTGTAGTTTCCATGGTGTTATTGAATGAGGTGTGTGTATTTTCCACTGGGTTATTGAATGAGGTGTGTGTATTTTCCACTGGGTTATTGAATGAGGTGTGTGTATTTTCCACTGGGTTATTGAATGAGGTGTGTGTATTTTCCACTGGGTTATTGAATGAGGTGTGTGTATTTTCCACTGGGTTATTGAATGAGGTGTGTGTATCTTCCACTGGGTTATTGAATGAGGTGTGTGTATCTTCCACTGGGTTATTGAATGAGGTGTGTGTATTTTCCACTGGGTTATTGAATGAGGTGTGTGTATTTTCCACTGGGTTATTGAATGAGGTGTCTGTATTTTCCACTGGGTTATTGAATGAGGTGTGTGTATTTTCCACTGGGTTATTGAATGAGGTGTGTGTATTTTCCACTGGGTTATTGAATGAGGTGTGTGTATTTTCCACTGGGTTATTGAATGAGGTGTGTGTATTTTCCACTGGGTTATTGAATGAGGTGTGTGTACCTTCCACTGGGTTATTGAATGAGGTGTGTGTATTTTCCACTGGGTTATTGAATGAGGTGTGTGTATTTTCCACTGGTTATTGAATGAGGTGTGTGTATTTTCCACTGGGTTATTGAATGAGGTGTGTGTATTTTCCACTGGGTTATTGAATGAGGTGTGTGTATTTTCCACTGGGTTATTGAATGAGGTGTGTGTATTTTCCACTGGGTTATTGAATGAGGTGTGTGTATTTTCCACTGGGTTATTGAATGAGGTGTGTGTATTTTCCACTGGGTTATTGAATGAGGTGTGTGTATTTTCCACTGGGTTATTGAATGAGGTGTGTGTATTTTCCACTGGGTTATTGAATGAGGTGTGTGTATTTTCCACTGGGTTATTGAATGAGGTGTGTGTATTTTCCACTGGTTATTGATGAGTGTGTGTATTTTCCACTGGGTTATTGAATGAGGTGTGTGTAGTTCCACTGGGTTATTGAATGAGGTGTGTGTATTTTCCACTGGGTTATTGAATGAGGTGTGTGGATTTCCACTGGGTTATTGAATGAGGTGTGTGTATTTTCCACTGGGTTATTGAATGAGGTGTGTGTATTTTCCACTGGGTTATTGAATGAGGGTGTGTATTTTCCACTGGGTTATTGAATGAGGTGGTGTGTATCTTCCACTGGGTTATTGAATGAGGTGTTGTGTATTTTCCACTGGGTTATTGAATGAGGTTGGTGTGGATTTCCACTGGGTTATTGAATGAGGTGTGTGTATTTTCCACTGGGTTATTGAATGAGGTGTGTGTATTTTCCACTGGGTTATTGAATGAGGTGTGTGTATTTTCCACTGGGTTTATTGAATGAGGTGTGGTGTATTTTCCACTGGGTTATTGAATGAGGTGTGTGTATTTTCCACTGGGTTATTGAATGAGGTGTGTGTATTTTCCACTGGGTTATTGAATGAGGTGTGTGTATTTTCCACTGGGTTATTGAATGAGGTGTGGTGTATTTTCCACTGGGTTATTGAATGAGGTGTGTGTATTTTCCACTTGGTGTATTGAATGAGGTGTGTGTATTTTCCACTGGGTATTGAATGAGGTGTGTATTTCCACTGGTTATTGAATGAGGTGTGGTATTTTTTCCACTGGGTTATTGAATGAGGTGTGTGTATTTTCCACTGGGTATTGATGAGGTGTGGTGTATTTTCCACTGGGTTATTGAATGAGGTGTGTTGTATTTTTCCACTGGGGGTTATTGAATGAGGTGTGTGTACCTTCCACTGGGTTATTGAATGAGGTGTGTGTATTTTCCACTGGGTTATTGAATGAGGTGTGTGTATTTTCCACTGGGTTATTGAATGAGGTGTGTGTATCTTCCACTGGGTTATTGAATGAGGTGTGTGTATCTTCCACTGGGTTATTGAATGAGGTGTGTGTATTTCCACTGGGTTATTGAATGAGGTGTGTGTATTTTCCACTGGGTTATTGAATGAGGTGTGTGTATCTTTCCACTGGGTTATTGAATGAGGTGTGTGTATTTTCCACTGGGTTATTGAATGAGGTGTGTGTATTTTCCACTGGTTATTGAATGAGGTGTGTGTATTTTCCACTGGGTTATTGAATGAGGTGTGTGTATCTTCCACTGGGTTATTGAATGAGGTGTGTGTATCTTCCACTGGGTTATTGAATGAGGTGTGTGTATCTTCCACTGGGTTATTGAATGAGGTGTGTGTACCTTCCACTGGGTTATTGAATGAGGTGTGTGTATTTTCCACTGGGTTATTGAATGAGGTGTGTGTATCTTCCACTGGGTTATTGAATGAGGTGTGTGTATCTTCCACTGGGTTATTGAATGAGGTGTGTGTACCTTCCACTGGGTTATTGAATGAGGTGTGTGTATTTTCCACTGGGTTATTGAATGAGGTGTGTGTATTTTCCACTGGGTTATTGAATGAGGTGTGTGTATTTTCCACTGGGTTATTGAATGAGGTGTGTGTATTTTCTCACAAGGGAAAATGTACATTCCCACAAGGACAGGGATTAGGGTTATGGGGTTAGGTTAAGGGTTACGGGGTTAGATTAAGAGTTATGGGGTTAAGGTAACAGTTATGAAGTTAGATTAAGGGTTATGAGGTTAGATTAAGGGTTACGAGGTTAGGTTAAGGGTTATGGTTACAATTAGGGTTAGATTTATGGTTAGGTTAAGGGTTATGGGGTTAGGTTTAGGGATATGGGGTTAGGTTTAGGATTATGGGGTTAGGTTTAGGGTTATGGGGTTAGGTTTAGGGTTATGAGGTTAGGTTTAAGGTTATGGGGTTAGGTTTAGGGTTATGGGGTTAGGTTTAGGGTTATGAGGTTAGGTTTAGGGCTATGGGGTTAGGTTTAGGGTTATGGGGTTAGGTTTAGGGTTGTGGGGTTAGGTTTAGGGTTATGGGGTTAGGTTTAGGGTTATGAGGTTAGGTTAAGGGTTATGGGGTTAGGTTTAGGGTTATGAGGTTAGGTTTAGGGTTATGGGGTTAGGTTTAGGGTTATGGGGTTAGGTTTAGGGTTATGAGGTTAGGTTAAGGGTTATGGGGTTAGGTTTAGGGTTATGAGGTTAGGTTTAAGGTTATGGGGTTAGGTTTAGGGTTATGGGGTTAGGTTTAGGGTTATGGGGTTAGGTTTAGGGTTGTGGGGTTAGGTTTAGGGTTATGGGGTTAGGTTTAGGGTTATGAGGTTAGGTTAAGGGTTATGGGGTTAGGTTTAGGGTTATGAGGTTAGGTTTAGGGTTATGGGGTTAGGTTTAGGGTTATGGGGTTAGGTTTAGGGTTATGGGGTTAGGTTTAGGGTTATGGGGTTAGGTTTAGGGTTATGAGGTTAGGTTAAGTGTTATGGGGTTAGGTTTAGGGTTATGAGGTTAGGTTTAGGGTTATGCGGTTAGGTTTAGTGGTAGGGTTATGGGGGTAGGTTTAGGGTTATGGGGTTAGGTTTAGGGTTGTGGGGTTAGGTTTAGGGTTATGGAGTTAGGTTTAGGGTTATGAGGTTAGGTTAAGGGTTATGGGGTTAGGTTTAGGGTTATGAGGTTAGGTTTAGGGTTATGAGGTTAGGTTTAGGGTTATGGGGTTAGATTTAGGGTTATGGGGTTAGGTTTAGGGTTATGAGGTTAGGTTTAGGGTTATGGGGTTAGGTTTAGGGTTATGAGGTTAGGTTTAGGCGAAACTACAGTGTCTGTGGGGTCACGTTGCACTTCCTAAGGCTTCCATTGGCTGTCAACAGCCTTTAGAAACGTGTTTCATCCTTCTCCTGTTACTGGGCAGAAAATAGGAGCTCAGCCAATGAGTGGACTGCCTGAGGACAAAGGACTTGGTGATGCGCGAGCCCGCCAGAACACCGTTTTCTTCTTGAATGAACATGCTATTGTCCGATTGGAATATTATCGACATTTTATCTTAAAAAGACCCTAAGGATTGATTGTAAACAACGTTTGACATGTTTCTACGAACGATAATGGAACTACAGTGAGGGAAAAAAGTATTTGATCCCCTGCTGATTTTGTACATTTGCCCACTGACAAAGAGATGATCAGTCTATAATTTTAATGGTAGGTTTATTTGAACAGTGAGAGACAGAATAACAACAAATAAATGCAGAAAAACGCATGTCAAAATGTTATAAATTGATTTGCATTTTAATGAGGGAAATAAGTATTTGACCCCTCTGCAAAACATGACTTAGTACTTGGTGGCAAAACCCTTGTTGGCAATCAGAGGTCTGACGTTTCTTGTAGTTGGCCACCAGGTTTGCACACATCTCAGGAGAGATTTTGTCCCACTCCTCTTTGCAGATCTTCTCCAAGTCATTAAAGTTTCGAGGCTGACGTTTGGCAACTCGAACGTTCAGCTCCCTCCACAGATTTTCTATGGGATTAAGGTCTGGAGACTGGCTAGGCCACTCCAGGACCTTAATGTGGTTCTTCTTGAGCCACTCCTTTGTTGCCTTGGCCGTGTGTTTTGGGTCATTGTCATGCTGGAATACCCATCCACGACCCATTTTCAATGCCCTGGCTGAGGGAAGGAGGTTCTCACCCAAGATTTGACGGTACATGGCCCCGTCCATCGTCCGTTTGATGCGGTGAAGTTCTCCTGTCCCCTTAGCAGAAAAACACCCCCAAAGCATAATGTTTCCACCTCCATGTTTGACGGTGGGGATGCTGTTCTTGGGTTCATAGGCAGCATTCCTCCTCCTCCAAGCACGGCGAGTTGAGTTGATGCCAAAGAGCTCCATTTTGGTCTCATCTGCCCACTACACTTTCACCCAGTTGTCCTCTGAATCATTCAGATGTTCATTGGCAAACTTCAGACGGGCATGTATATGTGCTTTCTTGAGCAGGGGGACCTTGCGGGCGCTGCAGGATTTCAGTCCTTCACGGCGTAGTGTGTTACCAATTGTTTTCTTGGTGACTATGGTCCCAGCTGCCTTGAGATCATTGACAAGATCCTCCCGTGTAGTTCTGGGCTGATTCCTCACCATTCTCATGATCATTGCAACTCCACGAGGTGAGATCTTGCATGGAGCCCCAGGCCGAGGGAGATTGACAGTTCTTTTGTGTTTCTTCCATTTGCGAATAATTGCACCAACTGTTGTCACCTTCTCACCAAGCTGCTTGGTGATGGTCTTGTAGCCCATTCCAGCCTTGTGTAGGTCTACAATCTTGTCCCTGACATCCTTGGAGAGCTCTTTGGTCTTGGCCATGGTGGAGAGTTTGGAATCTGATTGATTGATTGCTTCTGTGGACAGGTGTCTTTTATACAGGTAACAAGCTGAGATTAGGAGCACTCCCTTTATTAAGAGTGTGCTCCTAATCTCAGCTCGTTACCTCTATAAAAGACACCTGGGAGCCAGAAATCTTTCTGATTGAGAGGGGGTCAAATACTTATTTCCCTTATTAAAATGCAAATCAATTCAAAACATTTTTGACATGTGTTTTTCTGGATTTTTTTGTTTGTTATTCTGTCTCTCACTGTTCAAATAAACCTACCATTCAAATTATAGACTGATCATTTATTTGTCAGTGGGCAAACGTACAAAATCAGCAGGGGATCAAATACTTTTTTCCCCTCACTGTATCTGACTAGCCAACGCAGTCGGCTCACTCGATTTAGCCACAGATCTCCCGGTCCCCTGGGTAGGCGTAAGTTTATCTTTTCAGACAAATGAAATGGTTGAAAATGGGAACACTTTGCCCACACCAGTGCACATCGCTTCTGATTCAAGTGCACCTACTTACCGCCAACATCATAACATTAGAGAGAGAGAGAAAAAAAAGGGAGCGCAGGCCTTTTATCGTTGGCTTTTCTACAGAAATGTTCGACGATGGACTAGGAACGCCTTGATGATCGACCAGTTGGTGCTGCTGTAGTGGGTCTTCGTACTGAAGCAGAGCCACAGACAGAGCCACAGACAGAGCCACAGACAGAGCCACAGACAGAGCCACAGACTCTGAGGATCACCTGCTGCAGCAGTAGCCATGTTGAAGAGAGGAATCAGTCTGTCTCTCTCCCCTCACAGAGCTGGGCATCCAGGCTGATGGGGGAAGGAGGACAGTGGATGGGAGAAACATACATACACTAAGATGCACACATACTATACACACACACACACACACACACATACTACACACATACACACAAACACTATACGCACACATACACAGACACATACACACATACACAGACACAAACACACACACACACACACACACACACACACACACACACACACACACACACACACACACACACACACACACACACACACACACACACACACACACACACACACACACACACACACACACACACACAGACACGTTGTCAAAGCGTGCCCGCATGTGTGTGTGTATCTGTGAGTGTTTGTGTGTAGCTGTGTGTGTTTGTGTGTGCGTGTGCAGCTGTGTGTGTTTGTGTGTGTGTGTTTGTGTGGGCGCCTCTGGCATGGATCATGCATGTCTGTATCTGGAGCCAGCTGAAACCATCTCCTGCTGTGTCAGCCCAGCAGTACTCCTGACATGGACCCTTACCCAGCCTGGACCTTCCTAACCCAGCCTAGACCCTCTTAACCCAGCCTGGACCCTCCTAACTCAGCCTGGACCCTCCTAACCTAGCCTGGACCCTCCTAACTTAGCCTGGACCCTCCTAACCCAGCCTGGACCCTCCTAACCCAGCCTAGACCCTCCTAACCCAGCCTGGACCCTCCTAACCCAGCCTGGACCCTCCTAACCTAGCCTGGACTCTCCTAACCTAGCCTGGACCCTCCTAACCCAGCCTGGACCCTCCTAACCCATTCTGGACCTTCCTGACCCATTCTGGATCCTCCTAACCCAGCATTGACCCTCCTAACTCAGCCTAGACCCTCCTAACACAGCCTGGACCCTCCTAACACAGCCTGGACCCTCCTAACCAAAACTGGACCCTCCTAACCCAGCCTGGACCCTCCTAACCCAGCATTGACCCTCCTAACTCAGCCAAAGGATTTCACATGGCGAACTTCTAAATCCACAAAATTAGGATTTGATATAAAATGTCCACTTGTGAGAAGGTGGGAATGGTCCGTGAACAGAAACACAGCATTAACCCTTTCCTAGGGGCTGAACACAGCATTAACCCTTTCCTAGGGGCTGAACACAGCATTAACCCTTTCCTAGGGCTGAACACAGCATTAACCCTTTCCTAGGGGCTGAACACAGCATTAACCCTTTCCTAGGGCTGAACACAGCATTAACCCTTTCCTAGGGCTGAACACAGCATTAACCCTTTCCTAGGGGCTGAACACAGCATTAACCCTTTCCTAGGGGCTGAACACAGCATTAACCCTTTCCTAGGGCTGAACACAGCATTAACCCTTTCCTAGGGCTGAACACAGCATTAACCCTTTCCTAGGGGCTGAACACAGCATTAACCCTTTCCTAGGGGCTGAACACAGCATTAACCCTTTCCTAGGGGCTGAACACAGCATTAACCCTTTCCTAGGGCTGAACACAGCATTAACCCTTTCCTAGGGGCTGAACACAGCATTAACCCTTTCCTAGGGGCTGAACCCAGCATTAACCCTTCCTAGGGGCTGAACACAGCATTAACCCTTTCCTAGGGCTGAACACAGCATTAAACCCTTTCCTAGGGGCTGAACACAGCATTAACCCTTTCCTAGGGGCTGAACACAGCATTAACCCTTTCCTAGGGGCTGAACACAGCATTAAACCCTTCCTAGGGCTGAACACAGCATTAACCCTTTCCTAGGGGCTGAACACAGCATTAACCCTTTCCTAGGGCTGAACACAGCATTAACCTTTCCTAGGGCTGAACACAGCATTAAACCCTTTCCTAGGGCTGAACACAGCATTAACCCTTTCCTAGGGGCTGAACACAGCATTAACCCTTTCCTAGGGCTGAACACAGCATTAACCCTTTCCTAGGGCTGAACACAGCATTAACCCTTTCCTAGGGCTGAACACAGCATTAACCCTTTCCTAGGGGCTGAACACAGCATTAACCCTTTCCTAGGGGCTGAACACAGCATTAACCCTTTCCTAGGGGCTGAACACAGCATTAACCCTTTCCTAGGGCTGAACACAGCATTAACCCTTTCCTAGGGGCTGAACACAGCATTAACCCTTTCCTAGGGTCTGAACACAGCATTAACCCTTTCCTAGGGTCTGAACACAGCATTAACCCTTTCCTAGGGGCTGAACACAGCATTAACCCTTTCCTAGGGGCTGAACACAGCATTAACCCTTTCCTAGGGCTGTACACAGCATTAACCCTTTCCTAGGGCTGAACACAGCATTAACCCTTTCCTAGGGGCTGAACACAGCATTAACCCTTTCCTAGGGCTGAACACAGCATTAACCCTTTCCTAGGGGCTGAACACAGCGTTAACCCTTTCCTAGGGGCTGAACACAGCATTAACCCTTTCCTAGGGGCTGAACACAGCATTAACCCTTTCCTAGGGGCTGAACACAGATCTTCTAGGCTAATTAACCCTTTCCTAGGGGCTGAACACAGCATTAACCCTTTCCTAGGGGCTGAACACAGCATTAACCCTTTCCTAGGGCTGAACACAGCATTAACCCTTTCCTAGGGCTGAACACAGCATTAACCCTTTCCTAGGGGCTGAACACAGCATTAACCCTTTCCTAGGGGCTGAACACAGCATTAACCCTTTCCTAGGGGCTGAACACAGCATTAACCCTTTCCTAGGGGCTGAACACAGCATTATACCCTTTCCTAGGGGCTGAAACATAGCATTAACCCTTTCCTAGGGCTGAACACAGCATTAACCCTTTCCTAGGGGCTGAACACAGCATTAACCCCTTTCCTAGGGGCTGAACACAGCATTAACCCTTTCCTAGGGGCTGAACACAGCATTAACCCTTTCCTAGGGGCTGAACACAGCATTAACCCTTTCCTAGGGCTGAACACAGCATTAACCCTTTCCTAGGGCTGAACACAGCAATAACCCTTTCCTAGGGGCTGAACACAGCATTACCCTTTCCTAGGGGCTGAACACAGCATTAACCCTTTCCTAGGGGCTGAACACAGCATTAACCCTTTCCTAGGGGCTGAACACAGCATTAACCCTTTCCTAGGGCTGAACACAGCATTAACCCTTTCCTAGGGTCTGAACACACAGCATTAACCCTTTCCTAGGGTCTGAACACACAGCATTAACCCTTTCCTAGGGTCTGAACACACAGCATTAACCCTTTCCTAGGGCTGAACACAGCATTAACCCTTTCCTAGGGTCTGAAACACACAGCATTAACCCTTTCCTAGGGCTGAACACAGCATTAACCCTTTCCTAGGGGCTGGAAAGCACAGCATTAACCCTTTCCTAGGGCTGAACACAGCATTAACCCTTTCCTAGGGCTGAACCACAGCATTAACCCTTTCCTAGGGGCTGAACACAGCATTAACCCTTTCCTAGGGGCTGAAACACAGCATTAACCCTTTCCTAGGGGCTGAACAGAAACCACAGCATAACCCTTTCCTAGGGCTGAACACAGCATTAACCTTTCCTAGGGGCTGAACAGAAACACAGCATTAACCCTTTCCTAGGGCTGAACACAGCATTAACCCTTTCCTAGGGGCTGAACAGAAACACAGCATTAACCCTTTCCTAGGGGCTGAACACAGCATTAACCCCTTTCCTAGGGGCTGAACACAGCATTAACCGTTTCCTAGGGCTGAACACAGCATTAACCCTTCCTAGGGGCTGAACACAGCATTAACCCTTTCCTAGGGCTGAACACAGCATTAACCCTTTCCTAGGGGCTGAACACAGCATTAACCCTTTCCTAGGGGCTGAACACAGCATTAACCCTTTCCTAGGGGCTGAACACAGCATTAACCCTTTCCTAGGGGCTGAACACACAGCATTAACCCTTTCCTAGGGCTGAACACAGCATTAACCCTTTCCTAGGGGCTGAACACAGCATTAACCCTTTCCTAGGGCTGAACACACAGCATTAACCCTTTCCTAGGGGCTGAACACAGCATTAACCCTTTCCTAGGGGCTGAACACAGCATTAACCCTTTCCTAGGGGCTGAACACAGCATTAACCCTTTCCTAGGGGCTGAACACAGCATTAACCCTTTCCTAGGGCTGAACACAGCATTAACCCTTTCCTAGGGCTGAACACAGCATTAACCCTTTCCTAGGGGCTGAACACAGCATTAACCCTTTCCTAGGGCTGAACACACAGCATTAACCCTTTCCTAGGTCTGAACACAGCATTAACCCTTTCCTAGGGCTGAACACAGCATTAACCCTTTCCTAGGGGCTGAACACACAGCATTAACCCTTTCCTAGGGCTGAACACAGCATTAACCCTTTCCTAGGGGCTGAACACAGCATTAACCCTTTCCTAGCGCTGAACACAGCATTAACCCTTTCCTAGGGGCTGAACACAGCATTAACCCTTTCCTAGGGCTGAACACAGCATTAACCCTTTCCTAGGGGCTGAACACAGCATTAACCCTTTCCTAGGGGCTGAACACAGCATTAACCCTTTCCTAGGGGCTGAACACAGCATTAACCCTTTCCTAGGGGCTGAACACAGCATTAACCCTTTCCTAGGGCTGAACACAGCATTAACCCTTTCCTAGGGCTGAACACACAGCATTAACCCTTTCCTAGGGGCTGAACACAGGATTAACCCTTTCCTAGGGGCTGAACACAGCATTAACCCTTTCCTAGGGGCTGAACACAGCATTAACCCTTTCCTAGGGGCTGAACACAGGATTAACCCTTTCCTAGGGGCTGAACACAGCATTAACCCTTTCCTAGGGCTGAACTTGTGAGAAGGTGGGATGGTCCGTGGACATTTAAGGGACGGGTATGACGAGTGTGTTTCATTTGGTGACATCAGAGAGGACAGGAAACACACATGACTATATCTCTGAATAATTACATTTCTCAATTATGGTGTTTTCATCAAATTTTTGTATAAAATGAATGAGTAAAGATGAAACTATTTGTGACATGATGTAAGGTGATGTTAAACCTTTAATGAAAGACAATTGTATTCTCTTTAAAGTTTAACAAATTCATTGGCCTGCCCCCGTGAGCACAGACATGATCTGGCATCATGAAACAGCCCTTTCCTACTGTTATCAATAAAAACCCCTCCTGAGGAAATCCTCTTCAGACCACACGTACCTCGATGGACACCGAGGGGGCACAGGTTTAGTTCAGACCACAAAAACCCCAGTATAAGCTAAGGTTGTAATAGTTGTTGAATTCCTAAGCATACCACGTGGAGCATTGGCTACACGGCGGGAAATGGTTCAACTCTGAGACTATCGATCCCTAAAGAATAAGAGCAAATCTTAGATACTAATTACTAGTCTGCAGCTAGAAATTATGTCAACCTGGGATGCGAAGACCGACAACCGCCAAAACATCTATTCTACAAGACCATTTCTGAATGGTACTCTGAAGTAACCATTCTAACCACGAAAGACTTCAGGGAAGAGAGAGCGAGACGCACGGGTGAACTTTCCAACAGAAGAACTGACGATTCCAACAGAGATCACAACGACACACTGAGCGTAAATATCTATTGATTGCAGTTATTCCTGAATGAGTGAGTGTTCATGTGCAAAGGATTAGCATTTCAATTAATATAATTATCATCTGTGTAGTGACCTTTTTTGTTTTTCCCGCCCTTTTCAGTCCACACCCACTTCCCTTTGTCCACCAAGCCGTCATATCGGCTTAGCCCACTAGGGACCCTCCCCTATCATATCCTTGTAACCATATCTACTGTTTGTTTGTTTATGTATTTCTGTGATTATTTAGTTAGTTAGTAAATAAATGATTAAGACAATTGATGTATGGATGATTCAAGTAGTTATACCTGACCTCTCCTAACCCAGCCTGGTCATACAGGTAGTTACACCTGGCCTCTCCTAACCCAGCCTGGTAATACAGGTAGATACACCTGGTCTCTCCTAACCCAGCCTGGTCCTACAGGTAGATACACCTGGTCTCTCCTAATCCAGCCTGGTCCTACAGGTAGATACACCTGGTCTCTCCTAACCCAGCCTGGTCCTACAGGTAGATACACCTGGTCTCTCCTAACCCAGCCTGGTCATACAGGTAGATACACCTGGTCTCTCCTAACCCAGCCTGGTCCTACAGGTAGTTACACCTGGTCTCTCCTAACCCAGCATGGTAATACAGGTAGTTACACCTGGCCTCTCCTAACCCAGTCTGGTAATACAGGTAGTTACACCTGGTCTCTCCTAACCCAGCCTGGTCCTACAGGTAGATACACCTGGTCTCTCCTAATTCAGCCTGGTCCTACAGGTAGTTACACCTGGCCTCTCCTAACCCAGCCTGGTCTAACAGGTAGATACACATGGCCTCTCCTAACCCAGCCTGGTCATACAGGTAGATACACCTGGCCTCTCCTAACCCAGCCTGGTCCTACAGGTAGTTACACCTGGTCTCTCCTAACCCAGTCTGGTCCTACAGGTAGGTCCACCTGGTCTCTAATAACCCAGTCTGGTAATACAGGTAGTTACACCTGGTCTCTCCTAACCCAACCTGGTAATACAGGTAGATACACCTGGCCTCTCCTAACCCAGCCTGGTCATACAGGTAGTAGACCTGGCCTCTCCTAACCCAGTCTGGTAATACAGGTAATTACACCTGGTCTCTCCTAACCCAGCCTGGTCCTACAGGTAGTTACACCTGGCCTCTCCTAACCCAGCCTGGTAATACAGGTAGGTCCACCTGGCCTCTCCTAACCCAGCCTGGTCCTACAGGTAGTCACACCTGGTCTCTCCTAACCCAGCCTGGTCCTACAGGTAGGTCCACCTGGTCTCTCCTAACCCAGTCTGGTCCTACAGGTAGATACACCTGGTCTCTCCTAACCCAGTCTGGTAATACAGGTAGGTCCACCTGGTCTCTCCTAACCCAGTCTGGTCCTACAGGTAGATACACCTGGTCTCTCCTAACCCAGCCTGGTAATACAGGTAGTCACACCTGGTCTCTCCTAACCCAGCCTGGTAATACAGGTAGGTCCACCTGGCCTCTCCTAACCCAGCCTGGTCCTACAGGTAGTCACACCTGGTCTCTCCTAACCCAGCCTGGTCCTACAGGTAGGTCCACCTGGTCTCTCCTAACCCAGTCTGGTCCTACAGGTAGATACACCTGGTCTCTCCTAACCCAGCCTGGTAATACAGGTAGATACACCTGGCCTCTCCTAACCCAGCCTGGTAATACAGGTAGATACACCTGGCCTCTCCTAACCCAGCCTGGTAATACAGGTAGTTACACCTGGTCTCTCCTAACCCAGCCTGGTCCTACAGGTAGTTACACCTGGCCTCTCCTAACCCAGCCTGGTCCTACAGGTAGTTACACCTGGTCTCTCCTAACCCAGCCTGGTAATACAGGTAGTTACACCTGGTCTCTCCTAACCCAGCCTGGTAATACAGGTAGTTACACCTGGCCTCTCCTAACCCAGCCTGGTCCTACAGGTAGATACACCTGGTCTCTCCTAACCCAGTCTGGTCCTACAGGTAGTTACACCTGGTCTCTCCTAACCCAGTCTGGTAATACAGGTAGTTACACCTGGTCTCTCCTAACCCAGTCTGGTAATACAGGTAGTTACACCTGGTCTCTCCTAACCCAGTCTGGTCCTACAGGTAGATAAACCTGGCCTCTCCTAACCCAGCCTGGTAATACAGGTAGTTACACCTGGTCTCTCCTAACCCAGTCTGGTCCTACAGGTAGTTACACCTGGCCTCTCCTAACCCAGCCTGGTAATACAGGTAGTTACACCTGGTCTCTCCTAACCCAGTCTGGTAATACAGGTAGTTACACCTGGCCTCTCCTAACCCAGCCTGGTAATACAGGTAGTTACACCTGGTCTCTCCTAACCCAGTCTGGTAATACAGGTAGTTACACTTGGTCTCTCCTAACCCAGCCTGGTAATACAGGTAGTTACACCTGGTCTCTCCTAACCCAGTCTGGTAATACAGGTAGTTACACCTGGTCTCTCCTAACCCAGTCTGGTAATACAGGTAGTTACACCTGGCCTCTCCTATCCCAGCCTGGTAATACAGGTAGTTACACCTGGTCTCTCCTAACCCAGTCTGGTAATACAGGTAGTTACACCTGGCCTCTCCTAACCCAGTCTGGTAATACAGGTAGTTACACCTGGTCTCTCCTAACCCAGCCTGGTCCTACAGGTAGATACACCTGGCCTCTCCTAACCCAGCCTGGTCCTACAGGTAGTTACACCTGGTCTCTCCTAACCCAGTCTGGTCCTACAGGTAGATACACCTGGCCTCTCCTAACCCAGCCTGGTAATACAGGTAGGTCCACCTGGTCTCTCCTAACCCAGTCTGGTCCAACAGGTAGTTACACCTGGCCTCTCCTAACCCAGTCTGGTAATACAGGTAGTTACACCTGGCCTCTCCTAACCCAGTCTGGTAATACAGGTAGGTCCACCTGGCCTCTCCTAACCCAGCCTGGTCCTACAGGTAGATACACCTGGCCTCTCCTAACCCAGTCTGGTAATACAGGTAGATACACCTGGTCTCTCCTAACCCAGCCTGGTCCTACAGGTAGATACACCTGGTCTCTCCTAACCCAGCCTGTTAATACAGGTAGTTACACCTGGTCTCTCCTAACCCAGTCTGGTAATACAGGTAGTTACACCTGGTCTCTCCTAACCCAGTCTGGTCCTACAGGTAGATACACCTGGTCTCTCCTAACCCAGCCTGGTAATACAGGTAGTTACACCTGGTCTCTCCTAACCCAGTCTGGTCCTACATGTAGATACACCTGGTCTCTCCTAACCCAGCCTGGTAATACAGGTAGTTACACCTGGCCTCTCCTAACCCAGTCTGGTAATACAGGTAGTTACACCTGGTCTCTCCTAACCCAGTCTGGTAATACAGGTAGTTACACCTGGTCTCTCCTAACCCAGCCTGGTCCTACAGGTAGATACACCTGGTCTCTCCTAACCCAGCCTGGTCCTATATGTTACTGAGCTCTACACAGAGCAGGTTCACATGACATTATCTGGTATCTGTACCTGTCTATCAATCTGCCGATCATAACTGACCAAATCCTTTGAAGAAAAGGTAAAGACGTTTCCTGGATACCACTGTGGTTTCTAGAAGAAAATAGAAAGTTTAACCCAGGGGTCGAATTTATCAAAGCTTCTAGGATCAGGTCCCTTCCTGTCCATTTAGTCGTATGTGTCGTTGTCTAAAAGTCCTACTATGAGAGATTTGATACAGACTCAGCCACGGCCTAGATCTCTTTATAGTCCTGTCATACAGTATGACATTTATCCTGACGGGAAGAGCCTCCACAAAAAAGGAAGCGTTTGATCGGACCTGTTGTCCTGATGTTTATATTTTACCCCGCCTCATTGGTAATGTCACCCCCTGTCACCTTGGTGATCAACAATGGTAATGCATAGCAACAATATCAGAAGGTGATTGCTGTTGCAGAATGGGTCCATGACTTTATTGTTACTGACAAGCTGTTGAAGACATCAGTATGGAGGTGTGAAGTAAAAACTATATATATATTTATATATATATATATATTTTCTTTTACTTCACACCTCCATACTGATGTCTTCAACAGCTTGTCAGTAACAATAAAGTCATGGACCCATTCCGCAACAGTAATCACCTTCTATGTAATCACCTGCTATGCATTACCAATTTTCTTTTTACTTTTTATTTATTGAAATAAAAATCATATATTACAAGCTAAACTCTAAACCTCTTAGATGTGCATGAAAGACTGTGTATCATTAAAATGTGTTAATATGCTATCATTACTTTTGTTAGTGATAATGGACATAAATTAGTCACCAGCATCAATAAGGATGATACTCTTGCTGCTGAGACTAAGAGACGTGATGTACAGTACCAGTCAAAAGTTTGGAGGCTTTTTCTTTATTTTTTACTATTTTCTACATTGTAGACTAATAGTGAAGACATCAAAACGATTAAATAACAAATATGGAATCATGTAGTAACCAAAAAAAGTGTTAAACAATTCAAAATATATTTTATAATTGGGATTCTTCAATGTAGCCACCATTTGCCTTTGCGTTATTTCATAGTTTTATATCACAGAGAGAAGGAATACATGTATTCAGATAGAAAATTCTCTCACGTTGTCATCGCAGCACTGAATATTCTCTCACGTTGTTTAGGTGTTTTCTGTGTTAAGAGGTGCTCAGTTCTGGCTGTCAACAACATGAAAAGGAAAACAGATTATTTTCTTTCCTGGCTGTCATGGTCGTCACCTTGAGCTGCACTTTTAAAAGGCTTTTAGTCTAATTAATTTTCCCACTTCCACATCTACTTCCCTTTAAATGAACTGCCCTCTAAACATATATCAGCTGAATGCATTTAACTGTGTTTTATTGAGCCTTTCCTGTCTCACTCTGTTCACTCAGTCCCCAAGCCACACAATGCTCAGTCTTAACCATTAAGAATCTGGTGTTTTTCAGTCGTTTCAAACATCAGGGTGAGCATTATCCAGAAACAATTTTCACTTTAGTGGGAGGAATGCAGAGAAGAAAAAAAAATGTGTGAAAAAACAAGAACAAATAGGATTGTATCTGCCGAACAGAGGTGCCCTGTGCGCATTAAAAATACATATTTTTTTTATTATTCAGTTATTTTGTCGTCGTATCGCCACACAAAGCAGGATTGATATTCCTGAAGAGGTGGCAGATGCTGGGGAAGCTGCAATTAGGGGACAAACACACACACACACACAGGTACAAAGGCTGACTGGTTGATGAATCAGAGTCAGGTCTGTTGTGCTGTCGTGTGTGTGTGTGTGTGTGTGTGTGTGTGTGTGTGTGTGTGTGTGTGTGTGTGTGTGTGTGTGTGTGGTGTGTCTAGTTCAGATCCTGGGGCCGCAGGTGTTCAAACTAACAGAATTGTGGAGGATTAAGGCCCTGCATATAGAACACTCTGTCTCTCTCTGTCTCTCTCGCTCTCTCTCTGTCTCTCTCTCTCTCTCTCTCTCTCTCTTTGTCCTTCTCTCAATCTCTCTTTCACTCTGTCCCTGTCTCGCTCTCTACCTCGCTGTAATAAGACAATGTTTCATTTATTTGTGAGGATATGAGACTATCATTTTGTATGGTTAAAGCTCAGAGATCTGGTTTTGGATGGTAGCTGGTTTTCGATCTGGTTTTAGATGGTAGGTGGTTTTAGATCTGGGTTTAGATGGTAGGTGGTTTTAGATATAGTTTTAGATGGTAGGTGGTTTTAGATATAGTTTTAGATGGTAGGTAGTTTTAGATCTGGTTTTAGATGGTAGGTGGTTTTAGATCTGGTTTTAGATCTGGTTTAATATCTGGTTTAATATCTGGTTTTAGATCGTAGGTGGTTTTAGTTCTGGTTTAAGATCTGGTTTAATATCTGGTTTTAGATCTGGTTTTAGATCGTAGGTGGTTTTAGTTCTGGTTTAAGATCTGGTTTAATATCTGGTTTTAGATGGAAGGTGGTTTTAGATCTGGTTTTAGATGGTCGTGGTTTTAGATTTGGTTTTAGATTGTCTGTGGTTTTAGATCTGGTTTAATATCTGGTTTTAGATGGTAGGTAGTTTTAGATCTGGTTTGGGATGGTAGGTGGTCTTCTCTTCAGACAGAAAAGAAACAGGATTTTGTGTGTGGTACGGAGGTACGGAGGGAGGGAAAGTAGCCAAACCGACTCGCGCTAGTTAGACAAAGTAGTTGCTGCCATAAGTTATCCATCACACCATCTAGTAGTGTCTGTCTTGACTGCATCAAGGCATTGTAAAGAAGCTAGCTACAGTAGCCAGCTAAGTTAGCTAGCTAAAGTAACAAGGCTAAGCTAGCTAGGTAAAGTAACAAGGCTAAGCTAGCTAGCTACAGTAGCCAGCTAAGCTAGTTAGGTAACGTAACAAGGCTAATTGAGGCTATTTTGCTGAGCTCCCCATCCTTGTCTACATCAACTCCATTCATATGAAACAACAGCCTACCTGTTGGTAGATCACTGTAGCCTACTCCTTCTCATTTAGACAACTTAATTCCCTAATAAATTGTAATTCCTTTTTGCATTGATTAGAAATCTCCCACAAGACATGGAGCCTCTGAATGTAGTGCTGCTATGATTGGCCGACAATAACAACAAGCTACCTATACCTATTTTTTAATTAAGGGGGAAACTCATAAAACTGTTGTTTCATAAAACTGTTGTTTCATAAAACTGTTAAATATAATGGTCTATCAGTTGTTCTGATTAAAGAAGCAATAAACTGGCCTTTTTTAGACTAGTTGAGTATCTGGAGCATCAGCATTTGTGGGTTCGATTACAGGCTGAAAATGGTCAGAAACAAACACTTTCTTCTGAAACTCGTCAGTCTATTCTTGTTCTGAGAAATTAAGGCTATTCCATGCGAGAAATTGCCAAGAAACTGAATATGTCATACAACGCTGTGTACTACTCTCTTCACAGAACAGCGCAAACTGTCTCTAACCAGAATAGAAAGAGGAGTGGGAGGCCCCGGTGCAAAACTGAGCAAGAGGACAAGTACATTAGAGTGTCTAGTTTGAGAAACAGACGCCTCACAAGTCCTCAACTGGCAGCTTCATTAAATATTACCCGCAAAACACCAGTCTCAACGTCAACAGTGGAAAGGTGACTCCGGGATGCTTTATGGACAAAAAAAATAGCTTTTCTTTCAAAAACAAAGACATTTCTAAGCGATCCCCAAACTTTCGAACGGTAGTGTGTCACAGATACATAATTCACCAAACTTCTTCTTTCCTCTTTTTTTTTAGTAGTAATATTTAAAGTTGTTATAGAGCTACACGATGTCACATCCTCCCAGTGAGAGGCCAGGATGCAGCCAGTTACTGTAGCACTTGGAGTGGCTCTGGCTGTCCGTTGTGCATTGCTCTGTTTCTCCTGTCGTTCAGCTGTCATGTGAGGATGTAGATGCTCTGCTTCCTCGCTTGTTTATGCCAGGCAGCGCCGAGCGGAGTGCTGAGAGACGAGCTGAGCACTGTTCTGATAAACATTGCTGTCCCTCTGTGCCTACACCTATATCACTCTATGTTTTCTAATGAACGCATATACTACGTACAAACGACTGGTCCCTGGTCTGACTCACAGCAAATGACTGGTCCCTGGTCTGACACAGCACACTACTGGTCCCTGGTCTGAATCATAGCAAACGACTGGTCCCTGGTCTGACTCACAGCAAATGACTGGTCCCTGGTCTGACTCACAGCAACGACTGGTCCCTGGTCTGACTCACAGCAAACGACTGGTCCCTGGACTGACGCACAGCAAACGACTGGTCCCTGGTCTGACTCACTGCAAACTACTGGTCCCTGGTCTGACTCACAGCAAACTACTGGTCCCTGGTCTGACTCACAGCAAACGACTGGTCCCTGGTCTGACTCACAGCAAACTACTGGTCCCTGGTCTGACTCACAGCAAACTACTGGTCCCTGGTCTGACTCACAGCAAACGACTGGTCCCTGGTCTGACTCACTGCAAATGACTGGTCCCTGGTCTGACTCACAGCAACGACTGTTCCCTGGTCTGACTCACAGCAAACGACTGGTCCCTGGTCTGACTCACAGCAAACTACTGGTCCCTGGTCTGACTCACAGCAAACGACTGGTCCCTGGACTGACTCACAGCAAACGACTGGTCCCTGGTCTGAATCACAGCAAACGACTGTTCCCTGGTCTGACTCACAGCAAACGACTGGTCCCTGGGTCAAGCCAAATCTTGACCCAGAAAATATAAAAAACTATCGGCCTATATCGAATCTTCCATTCCTCTCCAAAAAAAATGAAAAACCTGTTGCGCAGCAACTCACTGCCTTCCTAAAGACAAACAATGTATACAAAACGCTTCAGTCTGGTTTTAGACCCCATCATAGCACTGAGACTGCACTTGTGAAGGTGGTAAATGACTTTTTAATGGCATCAGACCGAGGCTCTGCATCTGTCCTCATGCTCCTAGATCTTAGTGCTGCTTTTGATACCATCGATCACCACATTCTTTTGGAGAGATTGGAAACCCAAATTGGTCTACACAGATAAGTTCTGGCTTGGTTTAGATCTTATCTGTCGGAAAGATATCAGTTTGTCTCTGTGAATGGTTTGTCCTCTGACAAATCAACTGTAAATTTTGGTTTTCCTCAAGGTTTCGTTTTAGGACCACTATTGTTTTCACTATATATTTTACCTCTTGGGGATCTCATTCGAAAACATAATGTTACATTTCACTGCTATGCGGATGACACACAGCTGTACATTTCAATGAAACATGGTGAAGCCCCAAAATTTCCTCGCTAGAAGCCTGTGTTTCAGACATAAGGAAGTGGATGGCTGCAAACTTTCTACTTTTAAACTCGGACAAAACAGAGATGCTTGTTTTAGGTCCCAAGAAACAAAGAGATCTTCTGTTGAACATGACAATTAATCTTGATGGTTGTACAGTCGTCTCAAATAAAACTGTGAAGGACCTCGGCATTACTCTGGACCCTGATCTCTCTTTTGAAGAACATATCAAGACTGTTTCAAGGACAGCTTTTTTCCATCTACGTAACATTGCAAAATTCAGAAACTTTCTGTTCAAAAATGATGCAGAAAAATTTATCCATGCTTTTGTTACTTCTAGGTTGGACTACTGCAATGATCTACTTTCCGGCTACCCGGATAAAGCACTAAACAAACTTCAGTTAGTGCTAAATACGGCTGCTAGAATCCTGACTAGAACCCCAAAATTTGATCATATTACTCCAGTGCTAGCCTCCCTACACTGGCTTCCTGTGAAGGCTAGAGCTGATTTCAAGGTTTTACTGCTAACCTACAAGGCATTACATGGCCTTGCTCCTATTTATCTTTCCGATTTGGTCCTGCCGTACATACCTACACGTACAAGACGCAGGCCTCCCAATTGTCCCTAGAATTTGTAAGCAAACAGCTGGAGGCAGGGCTTTCTCCAATAGAGCTCAATTTTTATGGAATGGTCTGCCTACCCATGTGAGAGACGCAGACTCGGTCTCAACCTTTAAGTCTTTACTGAAGACTCATCTCTTCAGTAGGTCCTATGATTGAGTGTAGTCTGGCCCAGGAGTGTGAAGGTGAACGGAATGGCTCTGGAGCAACGAACCGCCCTTGCTGTCTCTGCCTGGCTAGTTTCCCTCTCTCCACTGAGATTCTCTGCCTCTAACCCAATTACAGGGGCTGAGTCATTGGCTTACTGGTGTTCTTCCATGCCGTCCCTAGGAGGGGTGCATCACTTGAGTGGGTTGAGTCACTATAGTGGTCTTCCTGTCTGGGTTGGGTTGTGCCGTTGCAAAGATCTTTGTGGGCTATACTCGGCCTTGTCTCAGGATGGTAAGTTGGTGGTTGAAGATGTCCTTCTAGTGGTGTGGGGGCTGTAATTTGGCAAAGTGGATGGGGTTATATCCTGTCTGTTTGGCCTTGTCCGGGGGTATCATCAGATGGGGCCACAGTGTCTCCTGACCCCTCCTGTCTCAGCCTCCAGTATTTATGCTGCAGTCGTTTATGTGTCGGGGGGCTAGGGTCTGTTATATCTGTTATATCTGGAGTATTTCTCCTGTCTTATCCGGTGTCCTATGTGAATTTAAGTATGCTCTCTCTAATTCTCTCTTTCTCTCTTTCTTTCTTTCTCTCTCTCAGAGGACCTGAGCCCTAGGACCGTGCCTCAGGTCTACCTGGCATGATGACTCCTTGCTGTCCTTGCTGCTGCTCCAGTTTCAACTGTTCTGCCTGTGGCTATGGAACCCTGACCTGTTCACCGGACGTGCTACCTGTCCCAGACCTGCTGTTTTCAACTCTCTAGAGACAGCAGGAGCGGTAGAGATGCTCTCAATGATCGGCTATGAAAAGCCAACTGACATTTACTCTTGAGGTGCTGACCTGTTGCACCCTCGACAACTACTGTGATTATTATTTTTTGACCATGCTGGTCATTTATGAACATTTGAACATCTTGGCCATGTTCTGTTATAATCTCCACCCGGCACAGCCAGAAGAGGACAGGCCACCCCTCATAGCCTGGTTCCTCTCTAGGTTTCTTCCTAGGTTTTGGCCTTTCTAGGGAGTTTTTCCTAGCCACCGTGCTTCTACACCTGCATTACTTGCTGTTTGTGGTTTTAGGCTGGGTTTCTGTACAGCACTTTGAGATATCAGCTGATGTAAGAAGGGCTATATAAATAAATTGTATTTGATTTGATTTGGTCTGACACACAGCATCATTGACAGCCCAGAGGACCCAGAACACACTCTCTTTCTCTCAGCTGCGGGGATGAGAGAGAGACAGAGATGTCAGACCTGTGTAATGTAACCTGTGTAATGTAACCTGTGTAATGTAACCTGGGTAATGTAACCAAGGTAATGTATCCTGGGTAATGTGTGAGGTGGCCTGGGTTAGACTGGCAAAGGGTGTTGTGTTGAAGCCACCGGGCCTCTATCTTGGAACTCCCCCCCCCAAAAACAGTAAAAAATATTTTTGGAAGCTGTAGAAATGTATTTATTAAATTCTACATTTGTGACCCGTTTCAGGAAACTAGGCGTATGTTGCGGGTCACTACTTCACACGAGAGCCGTTTGAACGTGTTTTTTTAATCATTTTTTTTGTGTTGTTGCCAGAAATACCCTCTGGAACATGTGAACTTTCATGTGCCTTAATAACAAACTTGTACGTCATCTGTAAAAAAAAAAAAAAGAAGAAGAAAAAAAAACGTTCAATTACGAGCCTTGTTGGTTTAGCCTCGGAAAAAGTCAGCAACCTTCCTGCTAGCCATGATTGGCTGAGATAATGAGTGGGCTGTACAATGCTAGAAGATGAGTTCAGATTGGTCTGCAATATAGCACGTTTCTGTCTATTTGAGCTGGTTTGTGTGTGTAGGTAATCCTGTCTAACAAGGCTTTTTTTAAAAAATATATATTGCATAGTGGAACAGCATAAGTGTTGCTCTCCACTTTCTGGAGGACCGAGTTTTGAAATCAGTGAAATATGATATTAGAGTATGATATTACACTTTTCTAATTTTGACAAAAAGTTAGTGTACTGTTAGTTGGCTGGCTGGCTAATGTTAGCTGGCTATCTAATGTTAACTGGCTAATGTTAGCTGGCTATCTAATGTTAGCTGGCTGGCTAATGTTAGCTGGCTATCTAATGTTAGCTGGCTGGCTAATGTTAGTTGGCTGGCTAATGTTAGCTGGCTGGCTAATGTTAGTTGGCTATCTATTGTTAGCTGGCTGGCTAATGTTAGCTGGCTATCTAATGTTAGCTGGCTGGCTAATGTTAACTGGCTGGCTAATGTTAACTGGCTGGCTAATGTTAGCTGGCTATCTAATGTTAGCTGGCTATCTAATGTTAGCTGGCTGGCTAATGTTAGCTGGCTATCTAATGTTAACTGGCTGGCTAATGTTAGCTGGCTATCTAATGTTAGCTGGCTGGCTAATGTTAGCTGGCTATCTAATGTTAGCTGGCTGGCTAATGTTAGCTGGCTGGCTAATGTTAGCTGGCTATCTAATGTTAGCTGGCTGGCTAATGTTAGTTGGCTGGCTAATGTTAGCTGGCTGGCTAATGTTAGTTGGCTATATAATGTTAGCTGGCTGGCTAATGTTAGCTGGCTATCTAATGTTAGCTGGCTATCTAATGTTAGCTGGCTATCTAATGTTAGCTGGCTAGCTAATGTTACGTGTATGATCTTATTATAGGCTTGACTAGTTATAACCTAATGTTTGCTAGCTAACATTGGACATGGTTGGTTAGCTAACTGCAGATTCATGCAGGGTAGTAACGTCATGAGTTGGGATCATGGCTCATTGTTTACATAGCTAGCTAGCAAGTAACCACTTCAGGTGCGTTTGTGAATTCAGTCTGGCTATCTACTCCGATTTCAGAGAACTCTCGTCTGAGTGTGCCAGAGAGCAGAATAACTGATGAATTTACAAACGCTCAACACCCGTTGAATATGACCGGTGTCAGTAAACGTCGTTAAAACGTCGTTAAAAAAGCGTAATTAAATTATTGCCAGCAGCACAGGTCCAGTCACCAACTCTCTGGATAACTTGAAAACTGCCTAACCAGCTCTGCTAGGGCGAGTAAAACGGTCAGAGTGGGGTGTTCTCTCATTTGTGTCTGGAAGTAGCTAGCAAGTTAGCCAGTTAGCTTGGGTTCTTGACTGTTGTTGTTAGTACAGAAAACTCGGATCAAACCTTAAAGAGATGGGTCGGAATAAAGCTTAGCGATGCTGAATGGGTGTAGCTCTCCAGTTGGTACCAAAACATTCAAAGGCCAATTTCCCAGTATTAAGGTTACAAGTTTATCAACTTTCAAAGCAGAGTTACTTTCCCATTGTTCCTCAAATGCAGTGTATGTTATACCGTTTTGTAGCTCTGTGTCTCTGCTTTTATTAATTGTAAAAAAAAACACAATTTAAAATTTTGCTAGATAAGACTGAATCAAGGCACATTTGTTTTTGTCACGTTTATTCTATTGCAGACAGTATTGCATACTTTAAATTATATTATGTGAAGCAGTCCTCCATGGGAATTAATGGATTTCTACAGTATTTCAATTACATTTTTCAAAGACAAAGTGAATAGAGTAACATTAGTACTCACATTTTTTTCTTTATTTTTTTGACATATTTTAAAGTATGATTTTTTTGAAAATACTAATGTTAATATCCCCACTTTGTCCTTGAAACATTTATTTGAAACACTGTAGAATTCCATTCATTCCCGTGGAGGACTGCTTCTTCTGGGGAGTTCCAATATGGCCAACATGGCGGCTTCAATGACCTCTCAATGACCAAGACATAGCATCAGCAACTCTATGTATATCAGGGGCACAAATGTAACGGCCAAGGAATCAGAACCGGGTCATCAGTGAGATGCACACACCATAGACAACAACGTTAGCTCACAAAACTGAAATATATTTGCCATTTAAAGAACACAATGTCACCGTATAGCAGACTACACACCAACAGGACACCTTTTTATTTAACTAGACAAATCAGTTAAGGACAAATTCTTATTTTCATTGACAGCCTACCCCAGCAACACTGGGTCCATTGCACACCGCCCTATGGGATTCCCAATCACAGCTGGGATGTGATACAGCCTGGATTTGAACCAGGGACTATAGTGACACCACTTGCACTGAGATGCAGTGCCTTAGACTGCTGCGCCACCTAGCCATATGACACCATCTGATCTTCACTTAAAGATTATAGATGTTTTACATGTGGTGGTGATAATTACTGAATGAAAGCCACATGGAACTGAGGCCACGGTGTGAAATGATTATACTCTCATCCCATAATCCTATAAAGACTAAAACTGTAGTCATGGTAACACCCCTCACTTTGAACAGAGCAATTTATCTAGATTCTTCCTGGGTTTGGAGGAGCAGGCAGAGGAGAGAAACATGAAGAGGAGAGAAGGAGGGGGGAGATGAGAAGGAGGGGGAGATGAGGAGGAGGGGAAGAGCCAGAAGAGGAGAGGAGGAGGAGGAAGAGGAGGAGGAGAGGAGGAGAGGAGGAAGAGAGGGGGAGCCAGATTAGGAAGAAAGGAGGAGAGGATGAGGAGAGGAGAGGAGGAGGAGGAGGAGGAGCAGGAGGAGGAGATGAGGAGGAGGAGAGGAGGACCAGAGGAGTAGCAGGAGGAGAAGGAGAGGAGGAGCAGGAGGAGAAGAGGAGCAAGAGGAGAAGGAGGACGAGAAGAGGAACAGGAGATGAGGAGGAGGAGATGAGGAGCAGGGGAGGAGGAGAGGAGGAAAGGAGCCGGAAGAGGTGAAAAGGAGCAGGAGAGGGGGAGGAGAGGAGGAGAGAGGGAGAGCAGGAGAGGGGGTGAGAGGTAGAGCAGGATTAGGAGAGAAGGAGAGAGAGAGAGAGAGCAGCACAGATGTTTGCACTTAAGTGCGATAGAAAAACACCACCATTGATCTTAGAGGATGTATCTCACCCTCTAGACAGAGCTCTAAAGATAGTACATCATTCCTATCATGACTGTTGTTTTTAGCTGCGACTGTCTCTGTAAGATCCCATTGGATCCTCACTTCAGAAGCAGAATGTTCACTGATTCATTCCTATTGATGAGATTCAGATGCTACTCTAGACTAAATGATATGACTCCATTAAGGCATTGGAATACGCTAAGGTACAGTATAGTAGAACAGGGACAAATATTACTATACAAGGTACGGACTACTGCTGGTTTCTCTTCTACTTGATTATGAATTGGACCCACCTGGTGTCCCAGGTCTAAATCAGTCCCTGGAATCATTTGGAAGAATACAATTTAAAAAAGCAGTGGAACTGGATCCAGGTTTGTATTTAAGGGTAATAGTTATATGTTTTTATTATTATTATTTATTTCGCCTTCATTTAACCAGGAAAATTACAATACAATTTAATACATTTCAATACAATACATTACATTACAATACATTACAACACAATACGTTACAATACAATACATTACAATAGAATACATTACAATACAATACAATACATTACAATGCAATACATTACAATACAAGATAGTACAGTACATTAAAATACATTGCAATACATTACACTACAATACATTACAATTAAATTCAAAACAGTACAATACATTATAATACAATACATTACAATACAATACATTACAATACAATGTATTACAATACATTACCTTACGTTACATTATATTATATTGCAATAAAATACATTACAATACAATACATTACAATACATTACGATACAATACATTACAATACATTACGATACAATACATTACGATACATTACAATACAATATATTACAATACATTACAATACAATACATTACGATACATTACAATACATTACAATGCATTACATTACAATACACTACAATACATCACAATACATTACGATACAATACATTACGATACATTACAATACAATATATTACAATACATTACAATACAATACATTACAATACAATAAATTACAATACTCTACAATACATCACAATACATTACGATACATTACATTACAATACAACACATTAAAAACAATTACAGTGGTAAATTACTCAGTGACACCTTCTCCTCCAGTTTTAAAGTATTTTGTAATTTATTCCCAGACCAAGGAGCACTGTAGGTGAACGATTGCTTCCCCATTTCAGTCCTTTCCCTTGGAAAGGGCCACTTCATCATGTTGTATAGTTCACAGTGGTCTTCCATTAGTTATGACTCTAAACGCTCCTTTGATACACCGTGTCCAGCACCTGAAGTGTAGTGGCATAAGGCTTGCATGTAAATAATGTCACCAGAATCCAACACAGGTTGACATGTCCCTTACACAAGATCCATCCTAATTGACATAGAAAAACAAAAGATTTGTTTCTAATATAAAAACCCAAAATGAACTTCTAGGTACATATAAGGAGATACCCTTCTGATCAGCCGGCCATTTACAGTTAAAATCTGCAAATCACAAAATTTGTCTGCTTTGAGGTTAGACAAAAACCATGTACTGAGTCGTTCTGGCATTCAGCACGATTTCAGGTAGAGGATTTATTTCTGAATGGCATTCAGCACCAGTTTTCAGAGGAAGAGTTGTTTCTGAATGGCATTCAACACAGTTTCCAGAGGAAAAGTTGTTTCTGAATGCGATTCAGAACAGTTTTCAGGGGAAGAGTTGTTTCTGAATGGGATTCAACACCAGTTTCCAGACAAAGAGTTGTTTCTGAATGGGATTCAACACCAGTTTCCAGACAAAGAGTTGTTTCTGAATGGCATTCAACACCAGTTGCAAATCCTGAAATGCCTCAATTTTAGAGGCACAGGAGTAGGCCATTTTGTTCGTCAGCATACAGGTGGAGTTTTGCAGAGTTAACATGTTCACCAACCTTTATTATTTATTTCACCTTTATTTCACCAGGAAGGCTAGTTGAGAACATCTTCTCATTTACAACTGCGACCTGACCAAGATAAAGCAAAGCAGTTTGACACATACAACAACACAGAGTTACACATGGAGTAAAAACAAACATACAGTCAATAATACAGTAGAAAAATAAGTCTATATACAATGTGAGCAAATGAGGTGAGATAAGGGAGGTAAAGCCAATAAATAGGCCATGGTGGCAAAGTAAATACAATTGTCACGGCTGTTCGAAGGAAATGAATGCAGCGTGTTCGTAGTTCCACATATTTATTAAAAGTGAAACTGAAATGCAATACACTTAAATACTTGACTATACGAAAACAACAAACCGTGACACAGAGCAGACAACACACTACTCAAAAGATAATAACCCACAAACAACAATGAGAAAAACCCCTACTTAAATATGATCTCTAATCAGAGGCAATGAGGATCAGCTGCCTCCAATTAGAGATCAACCCCAAACAATCCCAACATAGAAATAGAAAACTAGAACTTAAACATAGAAAACATAGAACAACCAAAAACACCCCTTGTCACGCCCTGCCCTACTCTACTATAGAAAATGACATCTTACTAGGGTCAGGACGTGACAACAATATAGCAATTAAAACACTGGAATGGTAGATTTGACAGTAGATGAGTGTGCAAAGTAGAAATACTGGGGTGCAAAGGAGCAAAATAAATAAATACAGTAGGGGAAGAGGTAGTTGTTTGGGCTATTTATAGATGGGCTATGTACAGGTGCAGTGATCTGTGAGCTGCTCTGACAGCTGGTGCTTATAGCTAGTGAGGGAGATAAGTGTTTCCAGTTTTAGAGATTTTTGTAGTTCGTTCCAGTCATTGGCAGCAGAGAACTGGAAGGAGAGGCTTCTAATGTTAACATGCATGAAACCAAGGCTTTTACGATTACAGAAGTTATTAAAAAGAGAGCGCCTGGGGAGTAGGAGTGGAGCTAGGCACTGCAGGGTCTGGATTCACCTCTACATCGCCAAAGGAACAGAGGAGGAGTAGGATAAGGGTACGGCTAAAAGCTAAAAGAACTGGTCGTCTAGCATGTTTGGAACAGGGAGTAAAAGGAGCAGGTTTCTGGGGGCGATAAAATAGATTCAAGGTATAGTGTACAGACAAAGGTATGGTAGGATGTGAATACAGTGGAGGTAAACCTAGGCATTGAGTGATGATGAAAGAGCATAACATAACATCATTAACATACAGTGTGAAAAGGACCGGCTTTAACATGGACCCATGAGGGACTCCTTTCTTGAGCTGTGAAAACTCTGATTTCATGCCCTCCTGTGCCATATGAGGACAGGCAAGCAGCACAGACCTACTGGAATGTACTGTAAGGTTCACAGTGGTAGAAGAGCAGCACAGCCCTGTACTACGCAACATGGAATTCCCAGAAAACCATCTCTCTCTCAGTCTTATTGTCCCCATATTAATGTATGCAGATTAAGACAGCAGTTGCTTTAAACAGTGCTGCCACAGCCTTATAGCAACCTCAGCCTGATGAATGACAGACTCAGTGACGATCAATTACAAGATGTCAGAATATCAAACATATCTCTATTATTGTACGGCAGCAGTCTGCAGCGACGCTGCATCCCTCCATCGCTGCCTCCCTCCATCCCTCCATCGCTCCATCCCTCCATACTCCATCCATCCCTCCATCGCTCCATCCCACCATCCCTCCATCTCTCCATCGCTCCATCGCTCCATCCCTCCATCCCTCCATCCCTCCCTCCATCCATCCCTCCATCCCTCCATCGCTGCATCCCTCCATCCCTCCATCCATCCCTCCATCGCTCCATCCCACCATCCCTCCATCTCTCCATCACTCCATCGCTCCATCCCTCCATCCCTCCATCCCTCCCTCCATCCATCCCACCATCCCTCCATCACTCCATCCCTCCATCACTGCATCCCTCCATCCCTCCATCCCTCCATCGCTCCATCCCTCCATCCCTCCATCGCTGCATCCCTCCATCCATCCTTCTATCCCTCCATCCCTCCATCCCTCCATCCATCCCTCCATGCCTCCATCCATCCCTCCATCCCTCCATCCATCCCTCCATCCCTCCCTCCATCCCTCCATCCATCCCTCCATCCCTCCATCCATCCCTCCATCCATCCCTCCATCCCTCCCTCCATCCCTCCATCCATCCCTCCATCCCTCCATCCCTCCATCCCTCCCTCCATCCCTCCCTCCATCCCTCCATCCCTCCCTCCATCCCTCCATCCCTCCCTCCATCCCTCCATCCATCCCTCCATCCCTCCATCCATCCCTCCATCCCTCCCTAGCAGGTGCTACGGTGTGTTTTTAATCTGCTACATGTTCCGTATTCACCCCTATGGATCAAAAGGACACTTGATTTCCCTCCGCTCTCCTCATTAAGTGCAGTGAGAAGGAGCATGGAAGCAGCGAAGACCCTCTCGGGAGCCAGCTTGATTACCGTATATCATTACCATCACACTCAGCGGAGGCACGGGGGGCTGAGCCCAACCCGCCTCGATGCACATGAACACATTAGCAAGGTGACCCTGTCTCATTTTCACCCAGAGTTTTTACGCACCACTTGTATACCGAAGCAAGGCTCGTTAGATTTTAATTGTCAAGGCTAAGCCTAATACCCCCAGCTGACTGTGTGATATTTTAAGGCTTGAGGGGAGAGACCAAAAATACGATCCTTTCACCCACATACTTTCACCATTTTCCTATTAATGTGACGGAAAATACTTAAGCGATAGTAAATCTGTCAGTGATGTCTATTTAGGACTGTTTAATGGTGATATCAGTTGAGTTCAATGACTAAATATTTAGTTAGCGTATTTATTTCACAACAGACTTTTCTGTTGTTTCCTTCTCAATCTTTCTCTCTCTCTCTTTCTCTCTCTCATTCACACTTTATCTATCTACTGTTGAAGTCGGACGTTTACATGCACGTTAGCCAAATACATTTAAACTCAGTTTTTCACCAATCCTGACATTTAATCCTAGTAAAAATTCCCAGTCTTAGGTCAGTTAGGATCACCACTTTATTTTAAGAATGTGAAATGTCAGAATAATAGTAGAGAGAATTATTTATTTCAGCTTTTATTTTTTTCATCACATTCCCAGTGGGTCAGAAGTTTATATACACTAAATTAGAATTTGGGTCAAACTTTTCGAGTAGCCTTCCACAAGCTTCCCACAATAAGTTGGGTGAATTTTGGCCCATTCCTCCTGACAGAGCTGGTGTAACTGAGTCAGGTTTGTAGGCCTCCTTGCTGCACACACTTTTTCAGTTCTGCCCACAAATTTTCTATGGGATTGAGGTCAGGGCTTTGTGATGGCCACTCCAATACCTTGACTTTGTTGTCCTTAAGCCATTTTGCCACAACTTTGGAAGTATGCTTGGGGTCATTGTCCATTTGAAAGACCTATTTGCAACCAAGCTTTAACTTCCTGACTGATGTCTTGAGATGTTGCTTCAATATATCCACATAATTTTCCCCCCTCATGATGCCATCTATTTTGTGAAGTACACCAGTACCTCCTGCAGCAAAGCACCTCCACAACATGATGCTGCCACCCCCGTGCTTCACGGTTGGGATGGTGTTCTTCGGCTTGCAAGCCTCCCCCTTTTTCCTCCAAACATAATGATGGTCATTATGGCCAAACACTTCTATTTTTGTTTCATCAGACCATAGAACATTTCTCCAAAAAGTACAATCTTTGTCCCCATGTGCAGTTGCAAACTGTAGTCTGGCATTTTTATGGCGGTTTTGGAGCGGTGGTTTCTTCCTTGCTGAGCGGCCTTTCAGATTATGTCGATATAGGACTTGTTTTACTGGGGATATAGATACTTTTGTACCTGTTTCCTCCAGCATCTTCACAAGGTCCTTTGCTGTTGTTCTGGGATTGATTTGCACTTTTCGCACCAAAGTACGTTCATCTCTAGGAGACAGAATGTGTCTCCTTCCTGAGCGGTATGATGGCTGCGTGGTCCCATGGTGTCTATACTTGCGTACGGTTGGTTGTACAGATGAACGTGGTACCTTCAGGCGTTTGTAAATTGCTCCCAAGGATGAACCAGACTTCTGGAGGTCTACAATTATTTTCTGAGGTCTTGGCTGTTTTCTTTAGATTTTCCCATGATGTCAAGCAAAGAGGCACTGAGTTTGAAGGTAGGCCTTGAAGTACATCCACAGATACACCTCCAATTGACTCAAATGATGTCAATTAGCCTATCAGAAGCTTCTAAAGCCATGGCATCATTTTCTGGAATTTTCCAAGCTGTTTAAAGGCACAGTCAACTTAGTGTATGTAAACCTCTGACCCTCTGGAATTGTGATACAGTGAATTATAAGTGAAATAATCTGTCTGTAAACAAATGTTGGAAAAAATGTTCTAACCGACTTGCCAAAACTATAGTTTGTTTACAAGAAATGTGTGGAGTGGTTGAAAAATGAGTTTTAATGACTCCAACCTAAGTGCATGTAAACTGCCATCAACTGTCTCCTCTCCTCTCCTCTCCTCTCCTCTCCTCTCCTCTCCTCTCCTCTCCTCTCCTCTCCTCTCCTCTCCTCTCCTCCCATCCCCTCCATCTCATTCCCTCCCCTCTCCTCTCCTCTCCTCTCCCCTCTCCTCTCCTCTCCTCCTCCCTCTAGACCAGAATGCATATATTTTTGATCTGCTTTTTGCATCTCTCTAAGAACTTTTTTTCCGCTAGTGTGATATTACCATAAGTGCTGTGTGGTTCTGTGCGTCTCGGCTGCAGGTTGAAGGGTTTTAATGGGATGGCATTTCCATTTCAGAGAGGATGCATGCAACGGCATTGGCGGAGTGGGAGGACGGGAGATGGGAGACGGGAGACGGTGGGGGGAGAGAAATTGGGAAGACTGGAGTAGTAGAGGGGGAGAGAGAGGCAGTACAAAGAGAATGGTACAGTACAGACATTCCTTACGAAGTCAGCTTTAATAGCATAGAGAGGACCACACACACAAACACACACACACACACACACACAGGCTGGACGTATCTGGATGGACAGAAGCAGCCCTCTGTTCGGCCTAATCAGGAAGACCCAGTGGATCCTCATCCAGAGGCTCGCCTGAGAAATCCTCCCCAACATTAGAGGCTTAGAGGGGGGAGATTCATTCCCCTTTTGCCCGTGGTCCCACAGCACCCTTCAAGTTTGAATGTCATGTGCACAAGTCGAGTGAAATGCCTTTCTTCTCAGCTCTAAACCCAACAATACAGTAATCAATATCAATGCCATACTAAAATAACAAGGTAGAACAAAAACCACACAAGAAATACAAATAAGATATAAGAAGAACACAGAAAGTAAGAATATATATACAGGGTCAGTTCCAGTACCATATTAACAATGTACAAGGATACTGGAGTGATGGAGGTAGATATGTATAGAGGGAAGGAGACAGGGATACTGGAGTGATGGAGGTAGATATGTATAGGGGGAAGGAGACAGGGATACTGGAGTGATGGAGGTAGATATGTATAGGGGGAAGGGGACAGGGATACTGGAGTGATGGAGGTAGATATGTATAGGGGGAAGGAGACAGGGATACTGGAGTGATGGAGGTAGATATGTATAGGGTGAAGGGGACAGGGTTACTGGAGTGATAGAGGTAGATAAGGATGTCTATTTAAAACAGATTGTTATATACAAGCATTTCACTACACCCGCAATAACATCTGCTAAACACGTGTATGTGACCAAATTTGATTTGATTTATTTATAGGGGTAAGGGGACTAGGCATCAGGATATATGATAAACCTATTCCCCCTCAGGAAACTAAAAAGATTTGGCATGGGTCCTGAGATCCTCAAAAGGTTCTACAGCTGCACCATCGAGAGCATCCTGACTGGTTGCATCACTGTCTGTTACGGCAACTGCTCAGCCTCCGACCTCAAGGCACTACAGAGGGTAGTGCGTACGGCCCAGTACATCACTGGGGCTAAGCTGCCTGCCATCCAGGACCTCTACACCAGGTGGTGTCAAAGGAAGGCCCTGAAAATTGTCAAAGACCCAAGCCACCCCAGTCATAGACGGTTCTCTCTACTACCGCATGCCAAGTCTAGGACAAAAAGGCTTCTCAACAGTTCTTACCCCCAAGCCATAAGACTCCTGAACAGGTAATCAAATGGCTACCCGGACTATTTGCATTGTCTGCCCCCCCTCCCAACCCCTATTTTACGCTGCTGATACTCTCTGTTTATCATATATTTACAGTCACTTTAACTATACATTCATGTACATACTACCTCAATTGGCCCGACCAACCAGTGCTCCCGCACATTGGCTAACCGGGCTATCTGCATTGTGTCCCACCACCCACCACCCGCCAACCCCTCTTTTACGCTACTGCTACTCTCTGTTCATCATATATGCATAGTCATTTTAACCATATCTACATGTACATACTACCTCAATCAGCCTGACTAACCGCTGTCTGTATATAGCCTCTCTACTGTATATAGCCTCTCTACTGTATATAGCCTCTCTACTGTTTTTCACTGTCTTTTTACTGTTGTTTTTATTTCTTTACTTACCTATTGTTCACCTAATACCTTTTTTGCACTATTGGTTAGAGCCTGTAAGTAAGCATTTCACTGTAAGGTCCACCTGTTGTATTCAGCGCACGTGAATAATAAACTTTGATTTGATTTAAATTAAACAGAGTAGCAGCAGGGTTAAATTATGATTGCATGTCAGTTGGTATAGAATCAGCGCCCTGCTGAATTATTGGCACCCTGGGTAATAAAATTAACAAACCAAAAAAAGGCTGTGAAAAAAAAAATGGCTTTGATGTTTATCATCTTGATCGTAGACAACATTTAATTTATTTCAAATAGCTTCAAAGAAACAAAATCGCCATGAAGAAATCATTATTTTATTCAAAAACATGCATGTCACAATTATTGAAACCCCTGCATTCAGTGCTTTGTGCACCATCCCTTTTGCCAAGATAACAGCTCTGAGTCGTCTGCTATAATGTCCGATGAGGTGGGAGAACACGTACAGTATATTTCGACCTGTTGAGACATATATTGTGTTATTTTATGGCTGGTTATGACACCTACATAAGAGTGTCAAACGCCACAAAACCTACCACACAAGGCAAAACATTCCTTTACACCTTAATAACCTACGTGTCAACAGTATTCTTATGTCCTGTTTATTTTTTATTTACCATGTTAAATTATCTTTATAATTGCATTGATGTCAGACATGTAACCCAATGCTCTGTTTCTGATGACTGGGATGAATGCAGAAGCAGATTTCAGCAGCAGGACCAGACTCCCTCTTTGTTTCTGATGACTGGGATGAATGCAGGAACAGATTTCAGGAGCAGGACCAGACTCCATCTTTGTTTCTGATGACTGGGATGAATGCAGGAACAGATTTCAGCAGCAGGACCAGACTCCATCTTTGTTTCTGATGACTGGGATGAATGCAGGAGCAGATTTCAGCAGCAGGACCAGACTCCCTCTTTGTTTCTGATGACATAAGGGCCTGTACGTGATAGGACTATCTGGCATTATGACGTCATAATGCTTCTTGACAGTGTCATAAAGTGTATTTTATTTTCAAGATATTTAAAATGTGATGAAAACAAAACCAAACTGTAAAGAATTAATTACAACAACAATGAAAGATTTAAGAAACAATCTTTCAAACAAAAGGAAACTTCTTGGCAGAGAAAAAAAACTAGTTTGAAAAAATATGGGTTATGACACTCTTATGAATGTGTCATAACCAACCGTAAAGTAACGCAATATATGTCACAACAGGTGTAAATACAGGTGTAGATACAGGTGTAAATGCTTTCAATACAACTAGGAACTCGAGAGGGGGGAAAACATGTCAAATCATGACATTAGTAATGTTCAGGTCGGAACGTCTGAACTCTAGAAAGATGTCAGAGTATCCGGCTTATAATTCCGAGTTGGATGATGTTAAAAAAAAAAATATTCCAAGCCAATTTTTTTTTTCTTCCGGGGTTTCCAGTTGTCTTCAACGCGCTGAAGTCAGAAGTCTGAGATTTCCCAGTTCCCAGTTGTCTTCAACGCGCTGAAGTCAGAAGTCTGAGATTTCCCAGTTCCCAGTTGTTTTGAACACGGCATTAGTCTCAGCAGAGGAAGGGGGAGAGAGCAGAAGAGGGTACGACTCTCAAGGTCTCTGCTCTCTCCTTCCTTTCCTCCGGTGAGACTGACCAGAGAGAGAGAGGAAACCCTCTTTCACAATTCATGTTGTTCCTATGACCAGAGAAAGTGAAATATTCCTCGATATTTAAAATAGACATGACGAGCTGCTAATAATAATCAAATACAAGGCTGTCGATAAACTTGGTGACTCATTCATCGCAGCTGCAGCGTTACTGGAAGTAGGGACAAGTGCGTTTTATCTTTTGTAATAGTGTTGAATTGAAACTTGAACATAAACGCACCGATAAAAAGAGCAGATCTTCGCTGTGTATTCTTTGAAAGTCTCTCTTCGGTCATGGTTTTAAAAGTTAATACAATCTTTGCTGTGGCCGGGGTCGTGGAAGCTATCTGACAAGCCTGCACAGAAAGTGCACACTATTTAGTCACAGTCACTCCCAGTCCGCTGGGTAGGTGGAGTTTGTATTTTCAGACAAATTAAAATATAAAAAATGGGAACACTTTGTCTACCCGGTGCGCAGGGCTTCTGATTTAACTACCGCAAACAGCACAGCACATGTAAATAAAGTGAGCGCAAGCCTTTATCTTTGGCTTTTCAACAAAAAAATGTCTGGTGATCAATGTCTCTAGGTATCCTCTTGAAGATGTCTAGCTATCCTTTAGCTACCCTCTAGCTACCCTCTAGCTGTCCTCTAGCTATCCTCTAGCTACCCTCTAGCTACCCTCTAGCTGTCCTCTAGCTATCCTCTAGCTATCCTCTAGCTATCCTCTAGCTATCCTCTAGCTACCCTCTAGCTACCCTCAAGCAGTTGTCTAGCTATCCTCAAGCAGATGTCTAGCTATTCTCTAGCCGTTGTCTATCTATTCTCTAACTATCCTCCAGCCAACGAGAGCATACAGGTCGCAGTGGTGGGTAGTATATGGGGCTTTGGTGACAAAACGGATGGCACTGTGATGGACTGCATCAAGTTTGTTGAGAAGAGTGTTGGAGGCTATTTTGTAAATGACATCGCTGAAATCGAGGATCGGTAGGATGGTCAGTTTACGATGGCATGTTTAGCAGCATGAGTGAAGGATGCTTTGTTGCGAAATTGGAAGCCGATTCTAGATTTAACTTTGGATTGGAGATGTTTTATGTGAGTCTCTCAGGAGAGTTTAGAGTCTAACCAGACATCTAGGTATTTGTAGTTGTCCGTATATTCAAAACCGTCCAGAGTAGTGATGCTGGACGGGCGGGCAAGTGCGGGCAGCAATCGGTTGAAGAGCATGTATTTAGTTTACTTGCATTTAAGAGCAGTTGGAGGCCACGGAAGGAGAGTTGTATGGCATTGAAGATCGTCTGGAGGTTAGTTAACACAGTGTCCAAAAAAGGGTTTCTCTAACTATTCTTTAGCTATCCTCTAGCTACCCTCTAGCTATCCTCTAACTATCCTCTAACTATCCTCTAGCTATCCTCTAACTATCCTCTAGCTATCCTCTAACTATCCTCTAGCTATCCTCTAGCTATCCTCTAGCTATCCTCTAGCTACCCCCTAGCTAACCCTAGCTACCCTCTAGCTATCCTCTAGCTACCCTCTAGCTACCCTCTAGCTATCCTCTAGCTACCCTCTAGCTATTCTCTAGCTATCCTCTAGCTACCCTCTAGCTATCCTCTAGCTACCCTCTAACTATCCTCTAGCTACCCTCTAACTATCCTTTAGCTACCCTCTAGCTATCCTCTAGCTACCCTCTAACTACCCTCTAGCTACCCTCTAGCTATTCTCTAGCTACCCTCTAGCTATCCTCTAGCTACCCTCTAACTATCCTCTAGCTATCCTCTAGCTATCCTCTAGCTACCCTCTAGCTATTCTCTAGCTATCCTCTAGCTACCCTCTAGCTATTCTCTAGCTATCCTCTAGCTACCCTCTAGCTATTCTCTATCTATCCTCTAGCTATCCTCTAGCTACCCTCTAGCTATCATCTAGCTATCCTCTAGCTACCCTCTAGCTACCCTCTAGCTATTCTCTAGCAGTTGTGGAAAGACCACCAGAGGGCAGGCTGGGCTCACGGATAGTAGCTGTCACGTCCTGACCATAGAAAGCTGTTCTTTTCTATGGTAGAGTAGGTCAGGGTGTGACAGGGTTTTTTTGTAGTTTAGATTTTCTATGTTGTTATGTTCTAGTTTTTTATTTCTATGTTGGGTTTTGTTTGGGATGATCTCCGATTATAGGCAGCTGGTCATCGTTGTCTCTAATTGGAGATCATACTTAAGTAGGTGTTTTTCCCACCTGGGTTTGTGGGAGATTGATTTTGAGTAGGTGTATTTTGTAACTGTTTGTTGTTTTGTTCTTTCAGTTTATTTGTATGTATTGCATAGTTTCACAGTTTAATAAAGAAAATGTGGAACGATACACACGCTGTGCTTTGGTCCGCTCCTTCATCCTACGACAGCCGTGACAAGGAGGTATCTTTTGGAAGGCGAGGAGAAGAAGAAAATAAACCATCTCTGGAGAATGGCCACCAAGAGAGGGGAGCTATCCACGAAGAACCAATAAGACGGTGACAAACCTGTGATTTTTGTTATAGTTTAAAGATAATCGTCTTGTGTTCCTGTGTCATCTAAAGAAGATGTATGTTGTTCCTTGGGAGATTCTCATTGACTGTGTTGAAGAGTGTTTGTATTGACAGAAATCTCTCAATAAAGAACTGGGTTCAATCAAGAAAACCTACTCCTGACTAGTTTATTCCACCTTTCCCGCTTTAGAGTGACACCAAATTACTTGGTCAGCTCGCACAGTTTTCTGACTACCCGGTGTAACTAATGAAGAGATCAATTAACTGTGAAGGGTTTTAGTTTTTAATAAGCGTTAAAATACAAAGAGGAATACTGAATAATAAGCCGTACTGTGTATTCATCAGAAATGTAAAGTACAGAAATATAAATATGGGTCCTCATTAATAACTTTGGGATGAATGTTCCACTGAGAGTTTCTTACTGATTAATACCATCTCCATCCGTCTGTCTCTGGAGCTTCAATGGGAACACAGGAACACACACACAGACACAGACACACACACACACACACACATAGTGCACTTGGAAACAACACATCAGCTGTTGTGTTAATTATTAAGGCAGATGAATTATGAGCAGGACAATCCTACTTCCTGCTTTAGACAGGTGAATTATGAGCAGGACATTCCTACTTCCTGCTTAAGACAGGTGAATTAGGAGGAGGACATTCCTGCTTCCAAGTGGGGCAAACTTTAAAACACACTGAAGAATACAGACGGACGGACGGACGGAGACACAGTGAGACTAACAGACAGACACAGTAGTACAGACAGACAGAAAGAAAGAGACACTAGTACAGACAGACAGACAGAAAGAGACACTAGTACAGACAGACAGACAGAAAGAGACACTAGTACAGACAGACAGAGTAGTACAGACAGAGTAGTACAGACAGACAGACAGACAGAAAGAGACACTAGTACAGACAGACAGAGTAGTACAGACAGACAGGAAGACACAGTAATGCAGACAGATAAATAGGAAGACACGGTAGTGCAGACAGACAGACAGACACAGTAGTACAGACAAACAGAGTAGTACAGACAGACAGACAGAAAGAGACACTAGTACAGACAGACAGAGTAGTACAGACAGACAGAGTAGTACAGACAGACAGGAAGACACAGTAGTGCAGACAGACAGAGACACTACTACAGACAGGCAGACAGACAGACAGAGACAGACAGACACACTAGTACAGACAGACAGACAGACAGACAGACAGACAGACAGACAGACAGACAGACAGACAGACAGACAGACAGACAGACAGACAGACAGACAGACAGAATAGTACAGACAGACAGACAGACAGACAGACAGACAGTACATCTGCACACTTTATTACTATTTAATAGCTCCATCCGTCTGCTTCTGGAGCTGCACTGGGAACACACACAGACACACACACACACACACACACACACAGACACACACACACATTTAACAACACATCAGCTGGACGGTTAATTATTTGGTATTTAGTATTTTATTGGGATCCCAATTTCTTCCTGGAGACATTACTTATGAGGACAACATTCCTGCTTCCAAATAGACATACTTATAAATACACTGGAGAGAGACGGACAGACACGTGATTTGTCCTAAGTGACTTGGTTTGGCCATGTTCTGATTGGCCATGCTGTGGGTGTTGATATGTTCTCTCTGCTCTGTTTGAAGGATAGAGAGAATGACAGGCAGGTCCCATGGTGGGGTGACAGCTGGCTCATCTAACACACACACTGACACACAAACACTGGGGTACTGATGATGGCTACTGGGTCTGCGATGCATGACATCTGTGACAAGTCATTGCCACAGGGACACCGCAACTGTCACCTAAAAGCTAGAGGGTAGCTAGAGGATAGCTAGAGGGTAGCTAGAGGGTAGCTAGAGGGTAGCTAGAGGATAGCTAGAGGGCAGCTAGAGGGTAGCTAGAGGATAGCTAGAGGGCAGCTAGAGGGTAGCTAGAGGGTAGCTAGAGGATAGCTAGAGGGCAGCTAGAGGGTAGCTAGAGGGTAGCTAGAGGGTAGCTAGAGGATAGCTAGAGGGTAGCTAGAGGGTAGTTGTCAACTGCTAGAGGATAGCTAGCTAACAGCTAGAGGAAAGCTAATATTCTAAGTCTTACTGAAACTGTCTGGATGATGACACTTTGTATGTAGTACCCAGTTGTTTCTCCATGCAGCGGCAGGATCGAACGCCAGCTTCAGAAAGTCGAATGAGTGTATTTTTTCATAAATAACAACTGGTGTGCTGCTTCAAGTGTGAAGGAAATCTAGAGCTTTTGCTCACATGATATTAAAATAAATGTAACCTTTATTTAACTTTACGGAATAAATTCTTATTTAGAATAATTGCCTACCAAGAGGCAAAAGGCCTCCTGCGGGGACAGGGGCTGAGATAAAGGATTTAAAACAATGTAGGACAAAATACACATCACAACAAGAGAGACACCACAGCACTACATAAAGAGAGACCTAAGACAACAACACAGCATGGCAGCAACACATGACAACACAGCATGGTAGGTATACACAACATGTTAACAACATGGTTGCAACGCAACATGGCAGCAGCTCAAAATTGTTAGGCACCGAAGGCCAAAAAGGTAGAGACAACGTGAAGCAGCCACAAGTGTCAGTAAGAGTGCCCATGATTGCGTCTTAGAATGAAGAGATGGAGATAAAACTGTCCAGTTTGATTGTTTTTTGCAGCTCGTTCCAGCCGCTAGCTGCAGCGAACTGAAAATAGGAGCGACCCAGAGATGTGTGTGTTTTGGGGACCTTTAATAGAATGTGTCTGGCAGAATGGGTGGTGTATGTGGAGGATGATGATTGCAGTAGGTATCTCAGATAGGGGGGAGTGAGGCCTAAGAGGGTTTTATAAATAAGCATCAACCAGTGGGTCTTGTGATGGGTAAACAGAGATGACCAGTTTACAGAAGAGTACAGAGTGCAGTGGCAAATCTGATGGCCGAATGGTAAAGAACATCTAGTCGCTCGAGAGCACCCTTACCTGCCGATCTATAACTTACTCTCTCTGTAATCTAGCATGGGTAGGAGGGTTATCTGAATCAGGTTTAGTTTGGCAGCTGGGGTGAAAGAGGAGCGATTACGATAAAGGAAACTAAGTCTAGATTTAATTTTAGCCTACAGCTTTGATATGTGCTGAGAGAAGGACAGTGTACCATCTAGCCATACTCCCAAGTACTTGTTTGAGGTGACTACCTCAAGCTCTAAACCCTCAGAGGTAGTAATCACATCAGTGGGGAGAGGGGCATTCTTCTTACCAAATCACATTACCTTTGTTTTGGAGGTGTTCAGAACAAGGTTAAATAAATAAAGGTAAAATAAAAAATGTATCTGGTACTCCCTGTATATAGCTGCACATTGATCTGGTACTTCCTGTATATAGCTCCACATTGATCTGGTACTGGTACTCCCTGTATATAGCTCCACATTGATCTGGTACTGGTACTTCCTGTATATAGCTCCACATTGATCTGGTACTTCCTGTATATAGCTCCACATTGATCTGGTACTGGTACTTCTTGTATATAGCTCCACATTGATCTGGTACCGGTACTCCCTGTATATAGCTCCACATTGATCTGGTACTGGTACTTCCTGTATATAGCTCCACATTGATCTGGTACTGGTACTTCCTGTATATAGCTCCACATTGATCTGGTACTGCTACTCCCTGTATATAGCGCCACATTGATCTGGTACTGGTACTCCCTGTATATAGCTCCACATTGATCTGGTACTTCCTGTATATAGCTCCACATTGATCTGGTACTGCTACTCCCTGTATATAGCGCCACATTGATCTGGTACTGGTACTCCCTGTATATAGCTCCACATTGATCTGGTACTCCCTGTATATAGCTCCACATTGATCTGGTACTTCCTGTATATAGCTCCACATTGATCTGGTACTTCCTGTATATAGCTCCACATTGATCTGGTACTCCCTGTATATAGCTCCACATTGATCTGGTACTGGTACTTCCTGTATATAGCTCCACATTGATCTGGTACTCCCTGTATATAGCTCCACATTGATCTGGTAGTGGTACTTCCTGTATATAGCTCCACATTGATCTGGTACTCCCTGTATATAGCTCCACATTGATCTGGTACTCCCTGTATATAGCTCCACATTGATCTGGTACTCCCTGTATATAGCTCCACATTGATCTGGTACTCCCTGTATATAGCTCCACATTGATCTGGTACTCCCTGTATATAGCTCCACATTGATCTGGTACTTCCTGTATATAGCTCCACATTGATCTGGTAGTGGTACTTCCTGTATATAGCTCCACATTGATCTGGTAGTGGTACTTCCTGTATTTAGCTCCACATTGATCTGGTACTGGTACTTCCTGTATATAGCTCCACATTGATCTGGTAGTGGTACTTCCTGTATATAGCTCCACATTGATCTGGTACTCCCTGTATATAGCTCCACATTGATCTGGTACTCCCTGTATATAGCTCCACATTGATCTGGTACTCCCTGTATATAGCTCCACATTGATCTGGTACTTCCTGTATATAGCTCCACATTGATCTGGTACTTCCTGTATATAGCTCCACATTGATCTGGTACTTCCTGTATATAGCTCCACATTGATCTGGTACTTCCTGTATATAGCTCCACATTGATCTGGTACTGGTACTTCCTGTATATAGCTCCACATTGATCTGGTACTTCCTGTATATAGCTCCACATTGATCTGGTACTTCCTGTATATAGCTGCACATAGATCTGTTACTTCCTGTATATAGCTGCACATTGATCTGGTACTCCCTGTATATAGCTCCAGATTGATCTGGTACTGGTACTTCCTGTATATAGCTCCACATTGATCTGGTACTCCCTGTATATAGCTCCACATTGATCTGGTACTTCCTGTATATAGCTGCACATTGATCTGGTACTTCTTGTATATAGCTCCACATTGATCTGGTACTTCCTATATATAGCTCCACATTGATCTGGTACTTCCTGTATATAGCTGCACATTGATCTGGTACTGGTACTTCCTGTATATAGCTCCACATTGATCTGGTACTTCCTGTATATAGCTGCACATTGATCTGGTACTTCCTGTATATAGCTGCACATTGATCTGGTACTTCCTGTATATAGCTGCACATTGATCTGGTACTTCCTGTATATAGCTACATTCTTGTGTATTTATTTTACTGTTATTATTTTATTCTGTATTATTTTTAAACTCAGCATCATTGAAGAGCTCTTAAGCAAGCATGTGAATGCTATTGATCCATAATTGTATCCAGTGGGTACGGCCAAGGTTGTGAGCCTTGCGTCACCACTCGCAAGACTATAAGATGCACGTGTCTAGGTTCGCCGTTATGCAATTATTAAGAGGCTGAGGAACACAGAGCTAATATCTTGCAATCGATGTCTCCTCTGGCTTTCTCATGCAATGTGTTTTGATTAGGAGACGAGGAGAGAGGACGTGAGGAGTATTCATTTGAAATCCCCCACAGAATCCTACTCACTACTCCAGGTGCTGTCTCACGTCTGGGAGGGAGCCCGATTCCAAAACTTAACGCAATGCAAAACAAGCCTACCCAGGTGCCCCGGGCCAAATTAATCAAATCTCCTGTCATTAAATAGAACGAGTGTCGCCATTCAAGACAATAATGTCATAATGGGTGTGAGTGTGAGTGTACCCACAGGAACAAAGCAGGAAGTAAAATCAGGAAGTGTACCCATCAATCTGTGCTGTGATTTGTTGAATCAACTCAACTGACATTACAAAAATAAAAATCCCATTGCATGAGCCACATCAGTTAATATCATATGAATGTCTCAATTGTGTCAAGGCTTAAAAATCCTTCTTTAACCTGTCTCTTGATTTAAGTGTATTTTATAAATGGCATCAATAAAGAATCATAGCTTTAATCTGGAGTCACCTGGTCAGTCTGAAAGAGCAGGTGTTCTTAATTTTATGAATACTCAGTGTATCAACCTCAGTTACCTCGTACCCCTGGGTGCACATCGACTCAGTACTGGTACCCTGTGTATATAGCCTGGTACCCTGTGTATATAGCCTAGTTATCATTACTCAGTACTGGTACCCTGTGTATATAGCCTGGTACCCTGTGTATATAGCCTGGTACCCTGTGTGTATAGCCTGGTTATCATTACTCAGTACTGGTACCCTGTGTATATAGCCTAGTTATCATTACTCAGTACTAGTACCCTGTGTATATAGCCTAGTTATCATTACTCAGTACTGGTACCCTGTGTATATAGCCTAGTTATCATTACTCAGTACTGGTACCCTGTGTATATAGCCTAGTTATCATTATGTTGTGAGGTAGGTCTGGTGTCCACTGGGGGATGTTGGGAGGTAGGTCTGGTGTCCACTGGGGGGGATGTTGGGAGGTAGGTCTGGTGTCCACTGGGGGATGTTGGGAGGTAGGTCTGGTGTCCACCGGGGGATGTTGGGAGGTAGGTCTGGTGTCCACTGGGCGATGTTGGGAGGTAGGTCTGGTGTCCACTGGGGGCGATGTTGGGAGGTAGGTCTGGTGTCCACTGGGGGCGATGTTGGGAGGTAGGTCTGGTGTCCACTGGGGGTGATGTTGGGAGCTAGGTCTGGTGTCCACTGGGGGGGATGTTGGGAGCTAGGTCTGGTGTCCACTGGGGGATGTTGGGAGGTAGGTCTGGTGTCCACTGGGGGGATGTTGGGAGGTAGGTCTGGTGTCCACTGGGGGGATGTTGGGAGGTAGGTCTGGTGTCCACTGGGGGATGTTGGGAGGTAGGTCTGGTGTCCACTGGGGGATGTTGGGAGGTAGGTCTGGTGTCCACTGGGGGGGATGTTGGGAGGTAGGTCTGGTGTCCACTGGGGGATTTTGGGAGGTAGGTCTGGTGTCCACTGGGGGGGATGTTGGGAGGTAGGTCTGGTGTCCACTGGGGGGATGTTGGGAGGTAGGTCTGGTGTCCACTGGGGGGGATGTTGGGAGGTAGGTCTGGTGTCCACTGGGGGGATGTTGGGAGGTAGGTCTGGTGTCCACTGGGGGGGGATGTTGTGAGGTAGGTCTGGTGGGTTAACTTTGAACTCTGGGTCTTTATATATGACTAGTTTATCTTCCCGCCCCTTTAATAGCCTGCTGGACCAATTGGGTTCTAGACAACCTGCTGCTCCAATTGGGTTCTGAAGTTGATTGACAGTCTGCTGGACCAATCAGGTTCTAAAGTTGAATGTCTTCTGTTCAGACATCTTCTCTACCCAGTCCTTGGCCTGTTTGGAATACTCCACGCTGCTTCTGGATCTACTGAAAGATGTGTAACAGAATATCAAAACAAAATATAGAAATTAGTCTTCCCTTGGTTCATTGTCCTATCCTCATGTATGTTCCACCACCCATCTCCTTATTACATTCCCTCCCAGGCAGGTATAAACAGAAATAGTGATTGGTGATGTTGGCTGGTATAAAACAGAGTCAGTCATCACATGTCAATTCAGGGCATGAGCTGATATTCCAAATGATTTAATTGAGATAACGTAAAGGACGGTTGTCCTTACAACTCATGCACCAGCTAGGGCCACCAGCTAGGGCTGGCTAGGGCTGGCTAGGGCTGGCTAGGGCTGGCTAGAGCTGGCTAGGGCTGGCTAGGCCTGGCTAGAGCTGACTAGGGCTGGCTAGGGCTGGCTAGGGCTGGCTAGAACTGGCTAGGGCTGGCTAGAGCTGGCTAGAGCTGGCTAGGGCTGGCTAGGCCTGGCTAGAGCTGACTAGGGCTGGCTAGGGCTGGCTAGGCCTGGCTAGAGCTGACTAGGGCTGGCTAGGGCTGGCTAGAACTGGCTAGGGCTGGCTAGAGCTGGCTAGAGCTGGCTAGGGCTGGCTAGGGCTGGCTAGGGCTGGCTAGGTCCTGGCTAGGGCTGGCTAGGTCCTGGCTAGGGCTGGCTAGGGCTGGCTAGAGCTGGCTAGAGCTGGCTAGGGCTGGCTAGAGCTGGCTAGAGCTGGCTAGAGCTGGCTAGGTCCTGGCTAGGGCTGGCTAGGTCCTGGCTAGATCCTGGCTAGGGCTGGCTAGAGCTGGCTAGGGCTGGCTAGGGCTGGCTAGGGCTGGCTAGAGCTGGCTAGAGCTGGCTAGGGCTGGCTAGGGCTGGCTAGGGCTGGCTAGGTCCTGGCTAGGTCCTGGCTAGGGCTGGCTAGAGCTGGCTAGGGCTGGCTAGGTCAAGGCTAGGGCTGGCTAGGGCTGGCTAGGGCTGGCTAGAGCTGGCTAGGGCTGGCTAGGGCTGGTTAGGGCTGGCTAGGTCCTGGCTAGAGCTGGCTAGGGCTGGCTAGGTCCTGGCTAGGGCTGGCTATGTCCTGGCTAGAGCTGTCTAGGGCTGGCTAGGTCCTGGCTAGGGCTGGCTAGGGCTGGCTAGGGCTGGCTAGGGCTGGCTCCTACTCATGGACCTTAACTAAGGCAAGTCATTTAATGCAATCAATAGCACTACAGAAAACTGTGATGCCTAGTAGAAAATAATACACTTTTTCTTATCAGTAAAGTTATAATGAAAAATGGAATTGCATGACAAGGCAAAATTAACAAAACAGAGTGTAGGACAGGATAACTCCATAGTAGTAGCTAAGCTAACAAAGAAAAATGAGTTAAAGGAATGGCAAACAAATAACGTTATAAATGACTTTGTGGGGATGAGCTACAGGTTGTCATGACTGGCCTGTGAGGATCAGGTTACGGTGTATCACAGTTCTACAGAGATATCTCTCCCTCCCACAGAGGGGGAGACATATAGATGGATTGATTGGGGGGGGGGGTTTATGACCTCACGCCCATCGTAAATTAGAAGGCAACAGCCAAACTCCTTTCTGTTCTCTAATGTGAGAGACTGGAATATTTGTGTGCCTTAGGAAGAGTTTACAGACCAAAACTACAGAACATAAATTAAATGGACTTTGGGACATTATATTTCATCAGCCAAAATGGTGCTAACAATGATAGATGGAATATGAAAGTTAATGTTGGTTTTGTTATGTTATTAAAAGTTAAATGACGGCGTTATAACGAAAACATTGTAACTTGAAGTGTTTTCATAATGTGCACAATGTTTGCATACTGTGCGTTGTGTAGAAAATATCCAGATCAACGGTAACGAAGGAGACGGCGCCATCGAAAGAAGGTCGTCGGCTAAACGTCCTAAGCGGAACTCGGTCCACGAAGAAGAAGAGATACCCAATGGAGACCTTCAACAAGTAAATACGTTCATTATAATTCTGACCCATATGAGCGGCAAGGTGTTAGGGCTAAAACTAAGCACAGTTTACAAATGTATCCAAGTGTGCTTTTGTCTCGTGGACTCTCCCTCTCTCTTTTTTTAAATCCCAGTTTTGTGTAACACGTGTCATATTAGGGACCTGTTTCATTGTACTAAGTTTCATTGTACTAAGTTCTAATCAATAGCCTAGACTGTGTGTTTGTGTATCTTATATTATCATTTAGGTTGTTAGTAAATAAATAATCAACTCAATTGGTGTGAAAAGGAATGATTTAGTGAGATCCGGGTTTGTGCTGATTTACGAATTATGCAACGTTCAGTATGAGACTGAAGAGGAAATGAATTAATTAGCAAATGCTATGAAATCGATATTCTGATATTCTTTGAGTTAATTTGGGAAACGGTAACTTATTAAACAAACTTTTCCCGTGGTGCCCCAGGTTACTGAGTTAATGGTTACCTGATTATTGTAATCACGTAATTATAAACACAGTTAATTATTCGATGAATAGCAGTCGTCACATTAATGATACAATGTCACGACAAGGTGTTAGCAACTTAGCTAGCTGGCAACATTCCTTGAATAGTTGAAGCTTTCCTGTCCATGGTGTAAAAATGGTGGGAACGCAACCTGGTTTCAAACGGTCCCCCATTGTGTTATATCGACACTATAAGCAGGATGTCGGATGGCCTGCAGCCATTGCTGACACAAAGCTCCATCGCGGTCAGGAACAGAGTGGAAATGTGTAGTGTATTTATACCTGACCGGAACATTATTGCACCCGGGTACAATGCACTTCATTTTGTTCAACAACACTCAGCTACTTGACTACTAACATTATTCACCGAGCCTTACTTTACTTCAGAGATTACTAACCGCTAGCCTAGCTAGCTACCATCTCTTTGTTTACTTCCTTTTGTCCTGATTTCCTTTCTTGAAAACCAATAGTAAGACGCTTCTTCTTCCCGCCTCCTGTAATTATCCATTTTAGAACCAGGAAGTAGAGTGCTCTACCGGATTACAGACCATATGGAAAATGGAACAACAGATTTATTTCACAATTCAAAGCCGAAACACCAATTGTTGTTTACGTAACAATAAAAGCACAGTTTTTAAATGCATTTTAGGTCATTTTTTATAGAAAAATGCAGAAATCTAAATACTCAAGCAATGGACCTAAAAACTGTCTGAGATACTGACAAAAGACCAGGCAAGTTTTATAAAGGGCCCGTAAGTGTTTTGGGTTACAACTCTAACCTTAGTTTAGAGATGCACAGTTAGAGACAAAGCATATACTGAATAACATTTACCATTAGACATTTCATCCCAAAAAAATTCAAGGAATATTACTGAGAAATGTGAAGATTGCGGTTCGTATCCATTTAAAAGTTGTCCGATTTATTACAGTTACACAATTAGCAAATGGTACACACCAGAAATCTTCACAATAAAAATAATAAAAAAATAGTCTTGACAGCATAGAAAATTCATCACTATGACATACACCTGTATATCAGTAGATTGGTTTACCAATGACTCCATGATCCAAGTTTAAACCCAGCTTTTATTCTTCCCAGAGAGCCAACTCCCACTATCTCCTATCGTCACATCTCAACACCGTATGATATGAGCACACCCCTGTGTCGCTCCTCTTTGAACTATCCGCCAACTAACGAACAGAATAACACAGTTTCTCTGTAAACAATTAATCCATAGCACTTACAGTACGATAAAACATATCAACATTCGTAGCTCTTGAAACAATCAAAACATGATCACTTAATTCACACAGTAACATTAATTTCGTCAATTCAAGTTTAAATCAGTCTTCATACCTCTCCTGGCTTCAGTGACCCTAGGGCATCTGTGAGAACGTCTCTTCCCGAACATTTGTATTTATTATGGATCCCCCATTGCTACAGATAAGGTGTGTTTTGACTATCGATGGTCTGCCATCCAAACAATGTCATAAATGATGATCGAGTCATCACACTGTGCTCCCACGCCAGCCAATCACCAGTATCACCATCTCATTCCTCCACTATAGGCGCATGTGACAAATACAATTACATTTGAAGGGAGAGAGAGAGAGAGAAGAGGGGGGTGATAGAGAGGAGGAGAGAGAGAGAGAGAGAGGAGCGGGGGGGGTGATAGAGAGGAGGAGAGAGAGAGAGAGAGAGAGAGGGGGTTGATAGAGAGAGAGAGGGGAGAGAGAGAGAAGGGAGAGAGGAGAGAGAGAGAAGGGGGAGAGGAGCGAGAGAGAGGGGGCAATAGAGAGGGGGAGAGGAGAGAGAGGGGGGAAAGAGGGGGGGGCGATAGAGAGAGAGAGAGGGGAGAGAGGAGAGAGAGAGGGGGGGGCGAGAGAGAGAGAGAGAGAGGGGGAGGGGGGGCAAGAGAGAGAGGGGGAGGGGGGGGGCGATAGAGAGAGAGAGAGGGGAGAGAGAAGAGAGAGGAGAGAGGAGAGAGGAAAGAGAGAGAAAGAGAGGGGAGAGAGGAGAGAGAGAGAAAGAGAGTGGAGAGAGGAGAGAGAGAGAGAGGGGAGAGAGAGAGAAAGTAGGTATAAGGAAGAGCTACTGATTGCACCTCTCAATCGATACTCTAAATAAACAAATCTTCAGTAGAGACCTAGTGCAGATGTAATTTAATGTGGACTGTAATTTGCTGCTGATGCTACTTTTCAATAGAGGGCACCTTGGTGGTAATAGCTTCATCATATCTCTTTCTCGATATCTCTGTCTCTGTCTCTCTCATTCTCGATCATCTCTCTCCAACTCTCTTTCACCCTGTGTGTTTTATCTTCGGTTGTGACTTTACTTTCATTAGACTGATGACTGTTGTTATTTATCTAATCAACTAAATATATGTTTAATTGTTACCCGATTTAAATTAATCATGTCGCAATTAACTCATTAGGATTTGAGAGCATTTTTTTTTTTAGTTACAGTCTCCCGAATTAAACTCTGAAAGTCTTTACCTATTATGTCCATAAACAGTCAACTTATTAATCATAACCTCGTATCATTATCATCATTTTGAACAGTTGTATCCTCCTTGCATCTGCAAAACCCCGAGCCTTACTTATGATTCAGTACTACACAAATTGGTTTAATAATTGATTTACTAGCTAACTAAATGGTAACACAGCATAAACATACACACTTAATACATTAGAAACAGGTCCCTAGTGGACTGACAACAATAGCGCTGCTTGCTACGAAAGACATGGAGAGGACAAGCGAGAGCGAGACAGAGACACTTAATGTTGGTACATTTTAGAAACTACTGTCACGTTAATCATGTACTTTGCACACGAACTGCCGCCCTCTTTGAGTAATACATCATGAATGTATCTACGTGAAATGTCTTGGTTGTTCGTGTATTTCTGTTGGAAACCAGGCATTCTTGGAAAAGGTGTTGGGCCTTTTTGCGGCACGCTTGTAAGTCTCTGATTGTCCAAACGGGGGACCCGTCTTCTACTGTTGTTCTCTTCTGCTGTGCTTCTACACCTGCATTGCTTGCTGTTTGAGGTTTTAGGCTGAGTTTCTGTACAACACTTTGAGATATCAGCTGATGTAAGAAGGGCTATATAAATACATTTGATTTGATTTGATTTGCTGTCGTCCGTTATCCAGTGACTTGTCGTGTAGTCCTAAAAATAACTACATAGTTCGTTCTACTTCAATTTGCTCTGGAAGATGTTTATCTGAAGATAGGCTTTATTGTCTTTACCTCGTGTTGAGATTTCAGATTTCAAACCAGTTTAAACGTGAGCTTCAGCTCAATGTTTCTCTGGTCTGATATGTTAATGACTAATCCATCATTTTATACAGTTCATTCAAAAGGGGTGGTTCCGTCAGGCTGACACGCTCTCTGACCTCACTCAGGGGCGTGGCTTGTCACTTGTACAAAGTTATGTGAAACTATTATCTCTTATAGCTTCTAAAATCACATCTTAACAAAAAACACTGTTTTAACTAATGATTGCCGCTTTAAAGCTACTCACCCATCCTTCAAAAGTCTCTTCTGTGTTCGAGGTTTTGATCAGGTCCTCAAATTGAATAATGCAGTTGGCAAACAAAGTCACCATACCCTATAGGTGCATCCTTGAAATACAGACAAAACACAGACAAACCCATTGAATTAAAATGCACACACCTGAGTACTGAAGCAGCATCACAACCAAGTGAGGGCAGTTATTTACTAATTAGTTAATTAATTCATTAAATCAAGTACAAGCGAGGAGCTTAAACCTGCAGACACTCAGCCCTCCTTGGAATGAGTTTGACACGTGCCGTAAATACCGTAACTTGGAAAGTGTCCATCTGATGTGTTGTGCATGAAATATGATGCTGTTGGGGGAGTGGAAGCTGAAAGCTGATATTTGAGGAAGAGGACTGGTGACTAAATTGTACCTCTGGAGAATGAAATGAGAGTCCATTTCCCCTGACAGTATACAGCACGCACAGAACACACACAGAACACGCACAGAACACACACAGAGCACACAGAACACACACAGAGCACACAAAACACGCACAGAACACACACAGAGCACACAGAACACGCACAGAACACACAGAACATGCACAGAGCACACAGAACACGCACAGACAGACAGAGCACACAAACCACAGACAGACAGACAGACAGACAGACAGACAGACAGACAGACAGACAGACAGACAGACAGACAGACAGACAGACAGACAGACAGACAGACAGACAGACAGACAGACAGACAGACAGACAGACAGACAGACAGACAGACAGAAGTTGTTAAAAGAAGAAGTGAACATAGATTAAATATGTTTTACAGGATGGCCAATCTAGAGCACCAGTTAAGGAGATCTCAGAATGGGAAAAGTTAGGAGCTGTCTATAATGAGGGGATTTGGTATAAGGATAAGTTGCCCATACTACCTAAGTCATTGTTTAGATATGCAGCAATATTGATGCATGGGCAGTATTTCCTTTATAACAGTTTTAATGACATCACAAAATAACAAACAAAATGTCACCAGTGTTCTCCAGATCACCTCTGACCATTCTCCACATTCTATGTTAAAAATATTCTTCCAGTATTCATTTCAGAACGTGTTAGAGTTTCAGCGGGAAAAGTCTGTGAGCAAAGGCACTTTTTATTTAGCCTTTATTTAACTAGGCAAATCAGTTAATAACAAATTCTAATTTACAATGACAGCCTACACCTGGCCAAACCCTGAAGACGCTGGGCCAATTGTGCGCTGCCCTATGGGACTCCCAATCACGGCCGGTTGTGATACAGCTTGGATTCAAACAAGGGTGTCTGTAGTGACGCCTCTTGCACTGAAATGCAGTGCCTTAGACCGCTGCGCCACTTGGGAGCCCACATGGGGGAATTTGGAGAGGGAGATAGCTGAATGTTCTGTCCTTCGATTTACACCCACCAGTACCCTTCTCCCCCCCCCTCTGTGGGTGAGAGGGGGTTTGGTTGAAATGATTTATCGCAAAGCTGATCTGGCTTATTTGGATCCTTATAGGACAGTCATGACAGTCTGCCTCTGGTGGGTTCAATCTTGGAAGGATTCTGCAAGTTGCAACCCACCACAAGAATAACGACGGGGTGTCCTGGTTTGTGGATGATCATGACAGTCTCCCCTGCTAGGATTTCTGCAAGCTGCAGACCCTCACAAGAATGGCCATGGGATGTCCTGGTTGTGGATCGTCGTTCCGGACCCTTTGTCCGGTTGTCCAGGCTGGTGGAACTAGGCAGTAACTTAGACAGGCGTTTTAATAACGCACAACACTTACGCAATACATCATTACATTTCTTCTCCAAATAAGCGGCATTGTGGCACTAACTGGTAGGGGAATGGGGAATATGTTTGTGGCACTATCATTTCCTAAACATCAAAGAAAATGAAATAAAAATGAATAAAAACACAAGCAAAAAAGATATCTAAAATGTAGTTACCACACCTTAATCATCTAATTGGACTCTATTCTATATATACGTCCACGGTCTTGGCTAAATGACTCCATCATGGCATTTTGTCTAATGTCATATCTAGGGCTTTCCTACTTAGTGGTGTGTTGCTTTAGGGCACTATCCTAAGTTGATAACTACATGGTAAGTCTACGGCTGTAAGGCACCAGCTTCGGCCATGTCTACAGGGATGACCTATGGACCTCTAAGGAGAGACTGGGGATTAATGTAGCTGTAGAGTCAAACGGGCTTCAGGGTCTATTTTCAACTTTACGAAGACTGATATTTTGCTCGAACCCTTAAGTGATCCTAGTATAATCTTAGTATCCTCATTAAAAGTTTCGTTGTGCATGTGCGTTTATGCTTGCACAAGCGCACATGCCAAAAGGGAAGACATCCAAGTATCCTGGTAGGCTGCAACCTGGGCAGAATGAGCCTAACGTCATTTCCATGTCAATGACCGTGTGTCAGTTAGAGTTGGTGCCGAACTCAAGCCATAGGGGAACCTCTAGTGGTTTTACTACAAGTCAGTGTGTAGCGGCGATAGGTTTGAAGGAGCTACG